>NC_043968.1:65749626-65864733 GCF_902148855.1 Sphaeramia orbicularis | reverse complement strand
AGCCTGGAACTGACCCAAGCCTGGAGCCTGGAGCCAAGAGCTTGAAGCATGGTGCCTTGAGCCTTGACCCCGGAGCCCGGATTTGAGCCTGGAATCTACCCGAGCCTTGAGCTTGGAGCCTTCACCCTGGAGCATGGAACTTACCCTGAGCCTGGATCCTTGAGCATTGAGCTTTCAGCCTGGAGCCTGGTGTTGGGAGCCTTGAGCCTTGAACGCGTAGCAACGAACCTGGACTATGGAGCCTATAGCCTGGAACTGACCTCGAGCCCGAAAAGTGGAGCCCAAAACCTGGAGACCAGATCTTGGAACTGACCCCATGCCAAGAGCCTGGAGCCAAGAGCCTGGAACCTTGAGGAAGGGGCACGGAGCCTGGAACTGACTCTGAGCCTGGAGCCTATAGGCTTGAGCCCAAAGCATGAAGCACGGGGCCTGGAGTCTAGAGCCTGGTGACTGGAGCCATGAACTGACCCTGAGACTTGAGCCTGGAGTCTTGAGCCCTGAGCATGGAACTGACCCGGAGGCTGGAGCCTGGAGACCGGAGCCTTGAGCCTGGAGCCAGGTGCCAGTAGCCTTGAACGCATAGTCACGAACCTGGAGCATAGAACCTTTAGCCTTGAACAGTGTCCAAAATATGGAGCCTACAACCGGGAGCCCGGAGCCACGAAGATACTCTGAGCCAAAAGCCTGGATCCCGGAGGGAATGCGGAGCCTGGAGCCTGGAGCCTGGAGCATTGTACCATGAGCCTGCAAACTTGAACACGGAGCAACAAACTGACCCTTATCCCAGAGCATTGAGCCCAGAGCCTCAAACTGACCCCGATCCCGGATCCTGGAGTGCGGTTTCTGGAACCTGGAAACTGTTGCACGGAACCTGGAACCTAGAACCTGGAGCCCGGAGCCTTGAGCCCGGAGCCTGGAACTGACCAAGAGCCTTAAGCCTGGAGCCTGATGCCTGGTACCCAGAGAATGGACCTGCCCCAAAGCCAGAATCCTGGAGCCCGGAGCCTTGAGCGCAGAGCCATGAGCCTTGAGCAGGGAGCCCAGAATCTTAAGGCTTGAGACTGGAGGCATGAGCCCTTAGCCCGGAGCCTGGAACTTAACCCTAGCTCGGATTCTTGAAATTGGAGAATGGAGCGCGGAGCTCGGAGCCTGGAGCCTGGAGCTGGAGCCTGGAGTTCTGAGCATTTAGCTTTGAGCCTGGAGCCTGGAGCTTGGAGCCCTTAACTGACCCAAGGCCCGGAGCATGGAGCATGGAGCCTGGAGTTGGATCCTGGAGCCCTTAACTGACCCCAAGCTCGGAGCATGCATGGAATGGAGCCTGGAGCCTGGAGCCTGAGCCTAGAGCCTAGAGCCTAGAGCCTAGAACCTGGAGCCCGGAACCTGGAGCCAAAAGCCTGAAACTGACACTAAGCCTGGAGCCTGGAGCCAAGAGCCCAATACCTGGAAATTACCCTGAGCAAGGAACACTGAGCCTTGACCTGGTGTAAGGGGCACGGATCCTGGAGCCTGGAGCCCGGTGTGCGGTTCCTGAACCTGACCCCGAGCCTAGAGGGTTTAGCCTTAAACCCGGAGCATGGATCTGACCCCAAGCCCCCCTGTGTCTGGAACCAGGAGCCTGGAGCGAGGAGCCTGGATCCTTTAGCCCGGAGCCTGAAACTGATTCCGAGCCCTGAGTCTTGAGTCAGTAGCCTGGAGCACGGAGCCTGCAACTGACCAAAACCCTGGAGCCTGGTGCCTTGAGCCTGGAGCCCTTAGCCGTGAGCCTTGAGCCCGCAGCCCGGAGCCTGGACAGCAAAGCCTGAAGAGCAGAGCCTGGAGCCTTGAGCCTTGAACTGACCCCGAGCCTTGAGCCTGGAGCCTGGAGTCAAGAGAATGAATCATGCAGCCTTGAGCATGGAGCCTGGAGCGTAGAGCGTGGAACTGACCCCAAGCCTCGAGCTTGGAGCCTTGAGCCCGGAGCAAGGAAATTACCCCGAGCCTGGAGCTTTGAGCTTTGAGCCTTCAGCCTGGTGCCGGGAGCCTAGAGTCTGGAACACGTAGTAACGAGATTTAAAAATGGAGCCATTTGCCTTGAACTGACCCAGAGCACGAAATTTGGAACCTTAAACCTGGAGACATGAATTTGGAACTGACCCCATGCCCAGAGCCTGGAGCCTGGCCGGAGCCTGGAGCCTAGCCTGGAGCCCGGAGCCTAGGGAGCCTGGAGCCTGGAGCGGGGAGTCCGGAGCCTGGAAGTGACACTGAACTTGGCGCCTTAAGCCTGGATCCCAGAGCTTGAAGCATGGAGCCTGGAGCCTGGAGCCTGGAGCCTGGAGTCTAGAGCCCTGATCCTGGAGAATGGAGTCCCGAGCTTTTAGCCCGGTGACTTCAGCATGGAATTAACCTTGAGCCATGAGCTTTGAGCCTTTACCCTGGAGCATAGAACTTAAACTGAGTCTGGAGCCTTGAGCTTGGAGCCTTCAGCCTGGAGCCTTGTGCTGGGAGCAATTAGCCTGGAACATGTAGCAACGAACCTCGACTATGGAGCTTGTAACCTGGAACTGACCTCGAGCCCGAAAAGTGGAGCCTAAACCCTGGAGACCAGATCTTGGAACTGACCCCATACCAAGAGCATAAAGCACGGAGCCTTGAGCCTGGAGTCTAGAGCCTTGTGACTGGAGCCATAAACATACCCTGAGCCTTGAGCCTGGAGTCTTGAGCCCGGAGCATGGAACTGACCCCGAGGCTTGAGCCTGGAGAACAGAGCCTTGAGCCAGGTGCCATTAGCCTGGAAGTTGTAGTCACGAACTTGGAGCATAGAACCTGTAGCCTGTAACTGTGCCCATAATATGGAGCCTAAAACCTGGAGCCCGGAGCCATGAACATACTCCGAGCCCAAAGCCTGGATCCCAGAGGAAGTAACGAGGAGCCTGGAGCCGTGAGCCTGGAGCCTTGAGCCACGAGCCTTCAAACTTGAGCCCGGAGCCAGAAACTGACCCTGAGCCGACAGCCTGGAACTGAGCCCGATCCCGGATCCTGGAGCGCGGTGTCTTGAACCTGGAAACTGGAGCCCGGAACCTGGAGCCTGGAGCCTGGAGCCTGGAGCCTGGAGCCTTGAGCCCGGAGCCTAGAACTGACCCAGAGCCTTAAGCCTCTAGCCTGAATCCTGGTACCCGGAGAATTGAACTGCTAAAAAGCCCAAAGCCTGAAGACTGGAGCCTTGATTGCGGAGCCATGAGCCTTTGAGCAGGGAGCCCGGAGTCTGAAGCCTGGAGACGGGAGGCTTGAGCCCTGAGCCCGGAGCCTGGAACTTAACATTAGCCCAGATTCCTGAAATCTGAGAATGGAGCACGGAGCCTGGAGCTCGGAGCCCTGAGCCTTGAGCTGGAGCCTGGCGTGGAGCCTGGAGCCTGGAGCCTGGAGCCTTGAGCCTTGAGCCTTGAGCCTGGAGCCCTTTACTGACCCAAAGCCCGGAGCATGGCGCATGGAGAATGGAACTTGAGTTGGAGCCTGGATCCTGGAGCCTGGATCCTGGAGCCTGGAGCCTGCCGGAGCCTGGAGCCCGGAACCTGAAGTCTGGAATCCTTAAGCCCAAAGCCTGGAACTCACACTGAGCCTGGAGCCTTGAGGCCTGGAGCCTGGAGCCTGGAGCCCGGAGCCCAAAGCCTGAAATTACCCTGAGCCAAGAACCTGGCACCTTGACCTGGTGTGTTGGGGCACGGAGCCAGGAGCTTGGAGCCCGATGCGTGGTGCCTGAAACTGACCCCGAGCCTAGAGGCTTTTGCCTGGCGCCCGTGAGAACAGAACTGACCCCAAGCCCGGAGCCCTGTTCCTGGAATCTGGAGCCTGGAGCGCGCAGCCTGGATCCTAAGCCCGAGCCTGAAACTGATCCCAATCCTGGAGTCTGGAGCCGGTAGCCTGGAGAACGGAGTCTGCAACTGACCAAGACCCTGGAGCCTGGCGCCTTGAGCCTGGAGCCATGGCTACATAGCCATGAGCCTGGAGCCTGGATGCTGGAGCCTGGAGCCAGCATCCTGGAGCCTTGAGCCTTCAGCCTTAACCTGGAGCCTTTGGGCCTAGTGCGTGGAATCATAGAGCCCAGACCTTTATGACTGGAGCCCGGAACCCAGATTCTCGAAGTGACCCAGAGCCCGGAGAAAAGAACCCGGAGCCTTGAACTGAACCATGAATATTGAGCCTTGATCCCTGAGCCTGGAACCCGAACCGCTGGGAAACCCTAGAGCCTGGATCCTGTAGCATGGAGCCGTGAGCTTGGAGCCTGGAGCAAGAGCCTGGAACTGACCTTAAGTCCGGACCTTGGAGCCCGACAAAAGAAATGACCCCAAGCCCGGAGCCCTGAACATGGAGCGTGGAGCGCGGATCCTGGGAACTGACCCCGAGCACAGAACCTTGAGCTCGGAGCCTGGGGCCCTGATCATGGAGCCGTGAGCATGGAGCAGTGAGCCCTGGAGCCGGTAGCCCAAGCCTTGTACTGACCCGGAGTCAAGAGACTTGATCCTGGAGTCATGAGCCCGAGCCTGGAAATGACCCTGTGCCTGAGCCTTGAGCCCAGAGCCTAGAACTGACCCCGAGCACAAAACCTTGAGCCAGGACCCTGCAGCCCGGAGACTGGAACTGACCCCGAGCCTGGAGCCTGGAGCTTGAAGCATTGAGCCGTGAGCATGGAGCCGTGAGCCTGGAGCCTGGAGCCTGGAACTGACCCCGAGTGCGGGGCCTTGAACCTGGATTCTGGAGCCCGGAGTGTGGAAATGACCCCGTTCTCAGAGCCTGGAGCCAGGGGCGTGGATCCCCGAGCAGGAACTTACCCCGAACCCGAAGCCTTAGGCTTACAGGGGTTCTTGTTAAGTATTTGTTATTATAGCGCTCTTACTCCCTGTGTAAAAGAGGCTTTATTTTGTAGACCGCCTACAGGATGTTGTGTATGTATTTCCTGTTGTCCTTCTCCTGTTCGGCGCTCATGGTCATGGCTGTAGGCTGCGCGTAGGCTACGCGCTATATAAGTTGTGAGTAAAAATTATAATAAATATGCCCACAAAAGCGGCTAAGAGACACACGTGAAAGCATCGTTTATTGCAGTGGAAGCCAGAATCCGGACTTGCACGCTTTAACAGTTCTGTCTGGAAAAAAAAAACAAAACAAAGTCCTTCATACGGTTCGACTTTTACCGTTATCCAGCTCCAATGAGAAAGAGTACCGGAAGTTTAAAGGGGGGATCAGCTAACCGGCGTTCTGTCTTTGAAAAAACAAAAAAGATTCCCGCACAGGCCTGGAAAAATAGCAAAAGTCCCACACAGGCCTGGAAAAAAGACAGACTCCACACGGTCCGCCGGCCGTCCCGGCCTAATCCTGACCCGGGTAAGCGCGACATTTCTCGGCGCTCCTCCTCCTCAGCGCATGCCAATGTGCAGCTTCAAGGTGGCTGGAAGAAAAAGGGGAGAAACAAGGGAAAAGAAGAACCAGGACCAGGGCGAGAGTTCGTCCCCGAGTGTGAGGCTCTGATGTTGGGCAGCATTCCGTTCCCACTGGGGGGGGGGGGTTTTGAAAA
Source organism: Sphaeramia orbicularis (assembly GCF_902148855.1). Taxonomy (NCBI): domain Eukaryota; kingdom Metazoa; phylum Chordata; class Actinopteri; order Kurtiformes; family Apogonidae; genus Sphaeramia; species Sphaeramia orbicularis. The sequence continues at coordinate 65,859,188 of NC_043968.1, read as the reverse complement.
AGTTCCACAACTCAGTGAGTAGCTTTAAGGGGGTTGGAGAGAAGAGAGGGGGAGAGAGGGGAAAAGATTCAGACCTGGAACAAGGTTAGGTTTCGGGCTGAAGTTGAGGCGGAGGTTAAACAAAAAGAAAAAAAGGTGTTAGGCTTACAGGGGTTGTCTCTGGAAAGAAATAACAAGTTCAACATACAGTTCATGTTTTATCGTTATCCCTCCAGATGAGAAAAGAACGGAGCTTAAAAAAAGGGCTAACCGGTGTTCTGTCTCTGGAAAAATAACAATGTCCCACACGGGCTGGAAAAAAGACAGGAGTCCACACCGTCCACCAGTCTAACCCTGACGAGGTCAGTGCGACATTCCCAGTGCTCTTCCTCGTCCATGCACGCCAGTGTGCAGCTTTAAGGGGGTTGGAGGAGAAGAGGGAGAGAGAGCAAGAGAGAAAGAAAGAACAAAGAATCAGGACCACGGACAGAGTTCGTCCACTAGAGGTGTGGCAGCAATGTCAGTCAGCATTCAATCTCCACGGGGGCGGTTTGAGAAATGCCAGAACTAAGTGTGAAGCTTTAACGGTTTCTGCTTGAGAAAAAACAATCCTTGTCTCAAAAGTGACCAAATCAGTTCTGCTTGCGTGAAAAGCTCAAAAATGACCTTTTTACCAATATAGTAAGAAAAGAATGAAAACACTAAAAAAAAGTAAAAAAAAAAGTGTTTTATGGCTATTTTGCTATAGGTTTTCAGGTCTTGAAAAAACGTCCTTGTCTCAAAGTGAAAAAAAAAGCTTCTGATCGTCTGAAACGCTCAAAAATGACATTTTTGCATCTTCTACTCATAAAAGCATAAAAACACTAAAACAAGTCAGAAAATTTTTTATGGCTGTTTTTTAAAAGTCTTCTCAAATCATGAAGTTCTGCTTGAAAAACACATCTTTGTCTCAAAGTGACCAAAACAGCTTCTTATCGTCTTAAACGCTCAAAAATGACATTTTTAATCTTCTACTCATAAAAGCATAAACACACTAAAAACAAGTCAGAACAAGTGTTTTATGGCTGTTTTGTCAAAGTCTTCTCAGATCATGAAGTTCTGCTTGAGAAAAACCACCCCTTTCTCAAAGTGACCAAAACAGCTTCTTATCGTCTGAAACGCTCAAAAATGACATTTTTTCCTCTTCTACTCAGAAAAGCATGTAAACACTAAAAACAAGTGAGCAATAAGTGTTTTATGGCTGTTTTGTCAAAGTCTTCTCAAATAATGAAGTTCTGCCTTAAAAACACATCTTTGTCTCAAAGTGACCAAAAAAGCTTCTGATCGTCTGAAACGCTCAAAAATGACATTTTTGCATCTTCTACTCATAAAAGCATAAAAACACGAAAAACAAGTCAGCAATAAGTATTTTATGGCTGTTTTTTAAAAGTCTTCTATAATCATGAAGTTCTGCTTAAAACATCTTTGTCTCAAAGTGACCAAAACAGCTTCTTATCGTCTGAAACGCTCAAAAATGACATTTTTGAATCTTCTACTCATAAAAGCATAAAAACACTAAAAACAAGTCAGAAATAAGTGTTTTATGGCTGTTTTGTCAAAGTCTTCTCAGATCATGAAGTTCTGCTTGTGAAAAAACATCCTTTCTCAAAGTGACCAAAACAGCTTCTTGTCGTCTGAAACGCTCAAAAATGACATTTTTGCCTCTTCTACTCAGAAAAGAATGAAAAAACTAAAAATAAGTCAGAAATAAGTGTTTTATGGCTATTTTTTTTGAAGTTTTATCAAATCATGAAGTTCTGCTTGAAAAAAACAGATCTTTTTCTCAAAGTGACCAAAACAGCTTCTTCTCGTTTGAAACGCTCAAAAAGGACATTTTTGCCTCTTTTACTCATAAACACATAAAAACACTAAAAACAAGTCAGAAATAAGTGTTTTATGGCTGTTTCTTAAAAGTCTTCTCAAATCATGAAGTTCTGCTTGAAAAAAACATCATTGTCTCAAAGTGACCAAAACAGCTTCTTATCGTCTGAAACGCTAAAAAAGGACATTTTTGCCTCTTCTACTCAGAAAAGAAGGAAAACACTAAAACAAGTAGAAAACAAGTTTTTTATGGCATTTTTGTATAAGTATTCTCAAATCAGGAAGTTCTGCTGGAAAAAAAAAATCCTTGTCTCAAAGTGACCAAAACAGCTTCTAATCGTGTAAAACGCTCAAAAATGACATTTTTACCTACACAGTCAGAAAAGCATGAAAACACTAAAAAAAAAAAGAGTCAGAAATAAGTTTTTTATGGCTGTTTTTTTCCAAGTCTTCTTAGATCATGAAGTTCTGCTTGAGAAAAAAAACATCCTTTTCTCAAAGTGACCAAAAAAAATCTTCTCATCGTCTGAAACGCTCAAAAATGACATTATTGCCTCTTCTACAAAGAAAACAAGGAAAACCCAGAAGTCTGGGCATTGTGGTGAGCCTGTAGCCCTTAGCCCAGCACTAGGAGCCCTTTGAGCCATGAACTGAACGAGACAGCCCGGAGCCCGTCCCGAACTGGAGCCCGAACCGAACAAGCCCGGAGCCCTAGGACGGAGACGGAGCCGGAGCCCGGACCCGAGCCCAGCCCGGAGCCCGGAGCCCGAGCCCGGAGCCCGAGCCCGGCCCGGAGCCCGGAGCCCGGAGCCCCGAGCCTGGAACATAACCCAAGCCCGGAGTTCTGAGCCGGTTACCTGGAGAACGGAGCCTTCAATTTACAAATAACCTGGAACCTTGAGTCTGGAGGGTGGAGCCTGAGCGCAGAGTTTAGAGACCCGGGATTAAGGACTGGAGCTCGAAGCCCAGATCCTCAAACTTACCAAGTGCCGGGAGCCATGAGCCCGGAGCTTGGAGGTGAAAACGAGATCAGAGCAAGGGACTGACCCCGAGCCTGGAGCCCGGAGCATGGAGCTGTGAGCCTAGAGCCGTGAGCATGGAGATTTGAGCCTGGAGTCCGGAGCCTGGAAATGACCCCGTGCTTAAGCCTGAAGCCTGGAGCCTGGATCCTGGAGCGCGGAGCAAGGAGCGTGGAGCCTAGAGCCCGTGCCTTGAGCCCGTAGACTGAAAGTGACCCCATGAATGGAACATGACTGGAAATTGGAACTGACTCCGTGCCAAGAGCCTGGAGCCCGAAGCCTTTAGTCTTGAGCATGGAGCCCGCAGCCCGCAGCCGCAGCCTAGCCTGGAGCTTGGAGCCTTAAGCCAGCATTGAGCCCTTAGCCTGGAGCCTTAACTCTGGAGTCTGGAGCAATGACCGCGGAGCATGGAGCCTTGAGCCATGAGCCTGGAGCCTTAAGCATGGAGTCTAAAGCCAGGAGCCTGGAGCCTTAAGCCTGGAGTCGCCAGAGCCTGGAGCCTGAGCGGAGCCTGGAGCCTGGAGCCTGAGCCAGCCTAGCTGCAGCCTTGACTCTGGAGTCTTGAGCAATGACTGCGGAGCATGAGCCTTGAGCCTGGAGCCTGGAGCCTGAAGCCAGGAGCCTGGAGCCCTGAGCCTGGAGCCTGAAGCCAGGAGCACTGAGCCCTTAGCCTGGAGCCTGGAGCCTAGACTCTGGAGTCTGGAACAATGACTGCGGAGCATGGAGCCTTGAGCCATGAGCCATGAGCCTGGAGCCTGGAGCCTTAAGCCAAGAGCCTGGAGCCCTGAGCCTGGAGCCTGTAGCCTGGAGCCTGCAGCCTGGAGCCTTAAGCCAAGAGCCTGGAGCCCTGAGGAGCCTGGAGCCTTGACTCTGGAGTCTGGAGCCCTGACACCAAAGCATGGAGCCTTGAGCCTGGAACTGACCCCGAGCCTGGAGCCTGGAGCCTGGAGCCAAGAGCTTTAAGCATGGCGCCATGAGGCGGGAGCCCGGAGACCGGAGCCTGGTGACTTGAGCCTGGAACTGACCCTGAGCCTTGAGCTTGGAGCCTTGTCCCCGGAGCATGGAAGTTACACCGTGCCTGGAGCCTTGAGCTTGGAGCCTTAAGCCTGGAGCCTAGTGCTGGGAGCCTTGAGCCTGGAACGCGTAGAAACGAACCTGGACTATGGAGCCTGTAGCCTTGAACTTACCCCAAGCCCCAAAGTGGAGCCAAAAACCTGGAGACTGGAACTTGGAACTGACCCCATGCCAAGAGCCATGAGCCTGGAGCCTTTAGCCTTGAGCCTAGAGCCTTGAGCCTGGAGCCTGAAGCCAGAGCACTGAGCCCTTAGCCTGGAGCCTAGACTCTGGAGTCTGGAGCAATGACCGCGAGCATGGAGCCTTGAGCCATGAGCCTGGAGCCTGAAGCCAGGAGCCTGAGCCCTTAGCCTGGAGCCTTCAGCCTTGACTCTGGAGTCTTGAGCATGACTGCGGAGCCTGGACCTGAGCCAGGAGCCAAGCCTGGAGCCCAGAGCCTGGAGCCCTGAGCCTGGAGCCTGGCCTTGACTCTGGAGTCTGGAGCCCTGACACCAAAGCATGGAGCCTTGAGCCTGGAACTGACCCCGAGCCTGGCCTGGAGCCAAGAGCTTGAAGCATGGCGCCATGAGGCTGGAGCCCGGAGACCGGAGCCTGGTGACTTGAGCCTGGAACTGACCCTGAGCCTTGAGCTTGGAGCCTTGTCCCCGGAGCATGGAGCCTGGAGCCTGAGCCTGGAGCCTGGAGCCTGTCTGGAACTGACTCCGAGTCCGGAGCCTGGATTCTGGAGCCCAGAGCATGGAAGTGACCCCGTTCCCAGAGCCTAGAGCCCAGGGCGTGGAACCCCAAGCATGGAACTTGCTCGAAGCCTGGAGCTTTTAGCCTGGAGACCAGAACTTGGACCTAAACCCAATGCCCCGAGCCTGGAGTCTGGAGCCCATGGGCCAGAGCATGGAATACACCCTGAACCCCAAACTTGGGTCCTGGTTCCTGGAGCCTTGAAATGATCCCGAGCCCAGAGCCTTGAGCTTTGAACCTGGAGTCTGGAGCCATGAGCATGGAGCCTCGAACCTGAAAAAAGACCCCAAGTCCAAAGCCAGGAGCCCGGAGCCTGGAAAAAACCTTGTGCATGGAGCCTGGAGGCTTGAACGCGTAGCAACGAGCCAGGAAAATGGAGCCTCTTGCCCTGAACTAACGCTGAGCTCAAAATGTGGAGCCTAAAACGTGGAGACCGGAACTTGGAACATACCCTGCCCAGAGCCTGGAGCCTGAGGCCTGTAGCCTTGAGCTGTGAGCCAGGAACTGACACTGAGCCCGGCGCCTGAAGCATGGAGCCTTGAGCCTGGAACTGACAGCGAGAGTGGAGCCTTTAGCCTGGATCCCAGAGCTTGAAGCATGGAGGCTTGAGAGCGGAGCCTGGAGAATACATCCTGGAGTCTTGAGCCCTGACCCCGGAGCATGGAGCCCAGAGCCTGGACACTGACCCCGAGCCTGGTGCCTGGAGCCAAGAGCTTGAAGCATGGCGCCTTGAGCCTGGAGCCCGGAGGCTAGAGCCCGGGACTTCAGCCTGGAATTGATTCCGAGCCTTGAGCTTGGAGCCTTTACCCTGGAGCATGGAACTTACCCTGAGCCTGGAGCCTTGAGCTTGGAGCCTTCAGCCTGGAGCCTGGTGCGGGAGCCTTTAGCCTGAATCGCGTAGCAACGAACCTGGACTATGGAGCCCTGTAGCATGGAACTGACATTGAGCCCGAAAAAAGTGGAGCCCAAAACCTGGAGACAAGATCTTGGAACTGACCATGCCAAGATCCTGGAGCCCAGAGCCTGGAGCCTTGAAGGGGGAGCCACGGAGCCTGGAACTGACACTGAGCCCGGAGCCTTGAGCCTAGAGCCTGAAGCATGAAGCCCGGAGGTTGGAACTGACCCCCACCCTGGAGCCTATAGCCTTGAGCCCAGAGCATAAAGCACGTAGCCTGAGCCTGGAGTCTAGAGCCTTGTGACTGGAGCCATTAACTGAATCTTAGCCTTGAGCCTGGAGTTTTGAGCCCGGAGCATGGAACTACCCCAGAGACAAGAGCCTGGAGACCAGAGCCTTGAGCCTGAGCCAGGTGCCATTAGTCTGGAATGTGTAGTCATGAACTTGGAGCATAGAACCTGTAGCCTGGCACTGTGCCCAAATATATGGAGCCTAAAACCTGGAGCCCAGAGCCACGAACGTATGGGCTAGGAGTATACCTAGCCCAAAGCCCTGGATCCCGGAGGAAGCAACGCGGACCCTGGAAGCCTGGAGCCTGGCAGCCTGGAGCATGAACCTGGAGCCTTCAAACTGGGAGCACGGAGCAACAAAATGACCCTTATCCCAGAGCATTGAGCTCTTAGTCTCGAACTGACCCGATCCCGGATCCTGGAGCGCGGTGTCTTGATCCTGGCGCCTGGTGCCCGGAACCTGGAGCCTGGAGCCCGGAACCTTGAGCCCAGAGCCTGGAACTAACCAAGAGCCTAAAGCCTGGAGCAAGAAAGCCTGGTACCCGGAGATGGAACTGCCCCAAAGCCCGCAAGCCTAGTAGCCCGGAGCCTTGAGCGCAGAGCTGTGAGCCTTGAGTAGGGAGCCCAGAATCTGAAGGCTTATAGACTCGAGGCTTGAGCCCTGAGACCAGAGCCCTGAACTTAACCCTAGCTCGGATTCTTGTAATCGAAGAATGGAGCCTGGAGCCTGGAGCCTGGAGCTAGAGCCTGGAGCCTTGAGCCTGGAGTCTGGAGCCTGAGCCTTGAGCCTGAGCCTGGAGCCTGGAGCCTGGAGCCTGGAATCCCTTAACTGACTCAGGCCTGGAGCATTGATACTGGAGCTTGGAGCCTTGAGCCCTTAACTGACCCCAAGCCCGGAGCATGAGCATGGAGCCATGAGCCTGGAGATTGGAACCTGGAGCCTGGAGCCTGGAGCCTGGAGCCTTGAGTTTTGAGCCTGGAGCCCTTAACTGGACCTCAGGCCCGGAACATTGAGACTGGAGCTTGGAGCTTGGAGCCATTAACTGACCCCAAGCCCGAGAGTCATGGAGCCATGAGCCTGGAGCTTGGTGCCTGGAGCCTGGACCTTGAGCCTTGAGCCTTGAGTCCATAACCCACCAGCCTGGAAATTACCCTGGCAAGGAACCTTTAGACCTGGACATGTGTAAGGGGAACGGAGCCTTGAACCGGGAGCCTGGAGCCCGATGTGCAGTGCCTGAAATTTACCCGGAGCTTCGAGGCTTTAGCTATGAGCCCGGAGCATGGATCTGACCCCAAGCCCGGAGCCCTGTGTCGGAACCAGGAGCCTTGAGCGCGGAGCCTGGATCCTTTAGCACCGGGACCTGAAACTAATTCCGAGCCCCTAGTCTTTTAGCCGGTAGCCTGGAGCACGGAGCCTGCAACTGACCAAGACCCTGGAGCCTGGAGCCTGGAGTCAAGAGAATTAACCATGCAGACTTGAGCATGGAGCCTGGAGCATGGAGCCTGGAGCCTAGAGCGTGGAACTGACCCCAAGCCTCGAGTTTGGAGCCTTGAGTCCCCGGAGAAAAGAATTACACCCCGAGCCTGGAGCTTTGAGCTTTGAACCTTCAGCCTTGAGCTGGTGCTGGGAGCCTAGAGTCTGGAACACGTAGCAACGAGGCAGGGAAAATGGAGCCATTTGCCATGAAACTGACCCCTGCGAGCACGACATTTGGAGCTTAAACCTGGAGACTGGATATGGGAACTGACCCCCTGCCCACAAAGCCTGGAGCCCTTGAGCCTGGAGCCCGGAGCCTGGAACTGACACTGAGACAGGAGTCTTTAGCTTGATCCCATAGCCTGGAAGCCTTGGAGAAGGAGCCTAGAGCCTGGAGCCTGGTGGCGGGGAGTCTTTTGCCTGGAACGCTTGGAAAAACGAACCTGGACCAATGGAGGCTGTAGCCTGGAACGCCCTCTATCCCGAACAGTGGAAGCCTTAAACTTTTTCACCAGATCTTGGAACTGACGCCATGCAAAGAGCCTTGAGCCCGGAGCCTGGAAACCTTGAGGGGGGGAGCACGGAGCCTGAACTGACCCCGGAGACGGTGGAGCCTGGAGACCACGAGCCTTGAGCCTTGAGCAAGTGCCATTAGCCTGGAATGTGTAGTCACGAACTTGGAGCATAGAACCTGTAGCCTGGAAATGTGCCCAAACTATGGAGCCTACAACCCTGGAGCCCGAGCCACGAACCTATGGGCTAGGAATATTCGTAGCCCAAAGCCTGGATCCCAGGAGGAAGCAAAGCGGAGCCTGGAGCCTTGAGCCTGGTGCTGGAGCTGGAGCCTGGAGCCTGGAACCTGGAACCTGGAGCATGGAACCTGGAGCCTGCAACTGGAGCACGGAGCAACAAACTGACACTTATCCCAGAGCATTGAGGCCAAGAGTCTCGAAACTGACCCCGATCTTAGATCCTGGAGCGCGGTGTCTGGCCCCTGGAGCCTGGTGCCCGAACTTGGAGCCTGGAGCCCGGAGCCTGAGCCCGGAGCCTGGAACTGACCAAGAGCCTTAAGCCTGGAGCCTAAAGCCTGGTACACGGCGAATGGAACTGCCCCAAAGACCGAAGCCTGTAGCTCGGAGCCTTGAGCGCAGAGCCATGAGCTTGAGCAGGGAGCCCGGAATCTGAAGGCTGGAGACTGGAGTCTTGAGCCCTTAGCCCGGAGCCTGGAACTTAACCCTAGCTCGGATTCTTGAAATCGGAGAATGGAGCGCGGAGCCTGGAGCTCGGAACCTGGAGCCTGGAGCCTGGACCCTTGAGCCTGGAGTCTTGAGCCTGGAGCCTGGATTGTGGAACCTGGAGCCTGGAGCCCTTGACTGACCCCTAGCCCGGAGCATGGAGCCTGGAGCCTGGAGCCCGGAGCCTTGAGCCCAGAGCCTGGAACTGACCAAGAGCCTTAAGCCTGGAGCCATAAGCCTGGTACCCGGAGAATGGAACTGCCCCAAAGCCCGAAGCCTAGAGCCTGGAGCCTAGAGCGAAGAGCCATGAGCCTTGAGTAGGGAGCCCAGAATCTGAAGGCTTTAGACTCGAGGCTTGAGCCCTGAGACCAGAGCCCTGAACTTAACCCTTGCTCGGATTCTTGAAATCAAAGTATGGAGCGCGGAGCCTGGAGTTTGGAGCCTGGAGCCTGGAGCCAAGAGCCTGGAGCCCTGAGCCTGGAGTCTGGAGCCTGGAGCCTGGAGCCTTGACCCTGGAGCCTGGAGCCTTGAGCCTGGAGCCTGGAGCCCTTAACTGACCTCAGGCCCGGAGCATTGAGACTGGAGCTTGGAGCCAGGAGCCCTTAACTGACCCCAAGCCCGGAGCATGGAGCCATGAGCCTGGAGCTTGGAACCTGGAGCCTTGAGCCTTGAGCCTTGAGCCTGGAGCCTGGAGCCTGGAGCCTAGAGCCTAGAGCCTGGAGCCTTGAGCCTTGAGCCTGGAGCCTGGAGCCCTTAACTGACCTCAGGCCTGGAGCATTGAGACTGGAGCTTGGAGCCTTGAGCCCTTAACTGACCCCAAGCCGGAGCATGGGCATGGAGCCATGAGCCTGGAGATTGGAACCTGGAGCCTGGCGCCTGGAGCCTTGAGTTTTGAGCCTGGAGCCCTAAACTGACCTCAGGCCCGGAGCCATTGAGACTGGAGCTTGGAGCCTGGAGCCATTAACGACCCCAAGCCCAGAGCATGGAGCAGGGAGCCATGAGCCTGGAGCTTGGAGCCTGGAGCCTGGTGCCTGGAGCCTTGAGCCTGAGCCTTGAGTCAGAACCCACAGCCTGGAATTACCCTGAGCAAGGAACCTTTAGCCTGGACATGGTGTAAGGGGAACGGGAGCCTTGAACCGGAGCCTGGAGCCCGTTGTGCAGTGCCTTAAAACTTCCCCGGAGCCTCGAGGCTTTAGCTATGAGCCCGGAGCATGGATCTGACCCCAAGCCCGGAGCCCTGTGTCTGGAACCAGGAGCCTGGAGCGAGGAGCCTGGATCCTTTAGCCCGGAGCCTGAAACTGATTCCGGCCCTGAGTCTTGAGTCAGTAGCTGGAGCACGGAGCCTGCAACCTGACAAGACCCTGGCAGCCTGGAGTCAAGAGAATTAACCATGAAGACTTGAGCATGGAGCCTGGAGCCTAGAGCTTGGAACTGACCCAAGCCTCGAGCTTGGAGCCTTGAGCCCGAGAAAGAATTTACCCCGAGCCTGGAGCTTTGAGCTTTGAGCCTTCAGCCTTGAGCCTTGTGCCTAGAGTCTGGAACACGTAGCAACGAGGCTGGAAAATGGAGCCATTTGCCTTGAACTGACCCCGAGAACGACATTTGGAGCCTTAAACCTGGAGACTGGAACTGGAACTGACCCCATCCCCAAAGCCTGGAGCCCGGAGCCTGGAGCTTGAGCGGGAGCCCGGACCTGGAACTGACACTGAGACAGGAGGTCTTTAGTCCTTGATCCCAGAGCCTGGAGCCTAGAGCTGGAGCCTGAGCCGGGAGCCTAGAGCCTGGAGCCTGGTGCTGGGAGTCTTTTGCCTGGAACGCTTGGAAAGCGACCTGGACAATGGCGCCTGTAGCCTGGAACTGACCTCTATCCGAAAAGTGGAGCCTTAAACTTATTTCACCAGATCTTGGAGCTGACCCCATGCAAAGAGCCTTGAGCCCGGAGCCTGGAACCTTGAGGGGGGAGCACGGAGCCTGGAAACTGACCCCGAGACTGGAGCCTGGAGACCAGAGCCTTGAGCCAAGTGCCATTAGCCTGGAATGTGTAGTCACGAACTTGGAGCATAGAACCTGTAGCCTGGAAATGTGCCCAAAATATGGAGCCTAAAACCTGGAGCCCAGAGGCCACGAACGTATGGGCTAGGAATATTCGTAGCCCAAAGCCTGGATCCCGGAGGAAGCTAACACGGATCTGGAGCCTTGAGCCTTGAGCCTGGTGCCTGGAGCCTGGAGCCTGGAACCTGGAACCTGGAGCATGGAACCTGGAGCCTGCAAACTGGAGCACGGAGCAACAAACCTGACCCTTATCCCAGAGCATTGAGGCCAGAGTCTAGAACTGACCCCGATCTTTGATCCTGGTGTCTGGACCCTGGAGCCTGGTGCCCGGAACTTGGAGCCTGGAGCCCGGAGCCTTGAGCCCGGAGCCTGGAACTGACCAAGAGCCTTAAGCCTGGAGCCTAAAGCCTGTACAACGGCGAATGAACTGCCCCAAAGACCGAAGCCTGGAGCTCGGGAGCCTTGACCGCAGAGCCATGAGCCTTGAGCAGGGAGCCCGGAATCTGAAGGCTGGAGACTGGAGTCTTGAGCCCTTTTCCCGGAGCCTGGAACTATACCCTAGCTCGGATTCTTGAAATCGGGAATGGAGCGCGGAGCCTGGAGCTCGGAACCTGGAGCCTGGACCCTTGAGCCTGGAGTCATGAGCCTGGAGCCTGGAGCCTGATTGTGGAACCTTGGAGCCTGGAGCCCTTAACTTACCCCCTAGCCCGGAGCATGGAGCCTGGCCTGGAGCCTGGAGCTTTGGAGCCTGGAGCCCTTAAATGACCCGAAGCCCTGAGAATGGAGCATTGGAGCCTTGTTGCTTGTAGCCCTGGAGCCTGGAGCCTGGAGCCTGGAGCCCGGACCAGGAGCCAAAAGCCTGAAACTGACATTGAGCCTGGAGCCTGGAGTCCTGGAGCCATGAGTGCAGAACCCACAGCCTGGAAATTACCTGAGCAAGGGACCTTTAGCCTGGACATGGTGTAAGGGGCACAGAGCCTGGAGCCGGAAGCCTGGAGCCCCACGTGCGGTGCATGACACTGACCCCGAGCCTAGAGGCTTTAGCCTTGAGCCCGGAGCATGGATCTGACCCCAAGCCCAGAGTCCCTGTGTCTGGAACCAGTAGCCTTGAGCGCGCAGGCCTGGATCCTTTAGCCCGGAGCCTGAAACTGATTCCGAGCCTGAGCATGGAGCCTGCAAACTGACCAAGACTCCGGAGCCTGGAGCCATGAGCCTGGAGCCTTGAGTCAAGAGAATGAACCATGCAGCCTTGAGCATGGAGCCTGGAGCCTGGAGCCTGGAGCCTAGAGCGTGGAACTGACCTCAAGCCTAGAGCTTGGAGCCTTGAGCCCAGAAAAAGTAATTTACCCCCAGCCTGGTGCTTTGAGCTTTGAGCCTTCAGCCTTGAGGCTTGTGCTGGGAGCCTAGAGTCTGGAACACGTAGGCAATGAGGCTGGAAAATGGAGCCATTGCCTTGAACTGACCCCGAGCACGAAATGTGGAGCCTAAAACCTGGAGACTGGAACTTGGAACTGACCCCATGCCCAGAGCCTGGAGCCCGGAGGCCCGGAGCCTGGAGCCTTGAGCGGGGAGCCTGGAGCCTGGAACTGACACTAAGCCGGCGTCTTTGCCTGGATCCCAGAGCCTTGAGCCTGGAGCCTGGAGCCTGGAGTCTGGAGCCCTTTACTGACCCCTTGCCCAGAGAAATGGAGCATGGAGCCTAGACCTTGTAGGCCTGGAGCCCGAAACCTTTACCCCAAAAGCCTGGAACTGACACTCAGTCTAGAGCCTGGAGCCTTGAGCTTTGAGCTTGGAGCCTGGAGCCTGGAGCCTGAGCCTGGAGCCTGGAGCCTGGAGCATAGGCTTTGAGCCTGGAGCCCAGAGCTCAAAGCCTGGAAATTACCCTGAGCAAGGAACAAGGAGTCGGGAGCCGGTAGCCTGGAGACCAGGGCCTACAACTGAAAAGACCCATGAGCCTGGCGCCTTGAGCCTGAATCCGTGAGCCTGGAGCCCACAGCTCAGAGCCTTGAGAGCGAAGGCTGGAGAGCAGAGCCTGGAGCCTTTAGCCTGGAACTAACCCCAAGCCTTGAGCCTTGAGCCAAGAGCTTGAAGCATGGTGCCTTGAGCCTGGAGCCTGGAGCCCGGAGCCTAGAGCCCAGTGACTTGAGCCTGGAATTGACCCCGAGCCCTTGAGCTTGGAGCTTTTACCCTGGAGCAGGGAACTTACCCTGAGCCTGGAGCCTTGAGCTTTGAGCCTTCAGCCTGGAGCCTGGTGTTGGGAGCCTTGAGCTTTGAACGCATAGCAACAACCTGGACTATGGAGCCTATAGCCTGGAACTGACCTCGAGCCCGAAAAGTGGAGCCTAAAACCTGGGAACACGATCTTGGAACTGACCCCATGCCCAGAGCCTGGAGCCCGGAGCCTGGAGCCTTGAGCGGGAGCCCGGAGCCTTGAACTGACACAGAGCCAGGCATCTTTAGCTTGAGCCTGGAGCCTGGAGCCCTTTACTGACCCCTTGTCCAGAGTATGTAGCAAGGAGCCTTAAGCTTGTAGCATGGAGCCCGAAACCTGGAGCCCAAAGCCTCGAACTGACACTCAGCTGGACCCTAGAGCCTTGAGCTTGGTGCTTGGAGCCCTGAGCCTGGAGCCTGGAGCCCTGAGCCTGGAGTCTGGAGCCTGGAGCCTTGGGCCTGGAGCCTGGAGCCCAGAGCTCACTGCTGGAAATTACCCTGAGCAAGGAACCAGGAGTCTGGAGCCGGTAGCCTTGAGAACGGAGCCTGCAACTGACCAAGACCCATGAGCCGGGCGCCTATAGCCTGAAGCCGTGAGCCTTGAGCCCACAGTCTTGAGAGTGAACCCTGGAGAGAAGAGCCTGGAGCCTTTAGCCTGGAACTGACCCCAAGCCTGGAGCCTGGAGCCAAGAGCTTGAAGCATGGTGCCTTGAGCCTTGACCCCGGAGCCCGGAGCCCGGTGATTTGAGCCTGGAATCTACCCCGAGCCTTGAGCTTGGAGCCTTCACCCTGGAGCATGGAACTTACCCTGAGCCTGGATCCTTGAGCATGGAGCTTTCAGCCTGGAGCCTGGTGTTGGGAGCCTTGAGCCTTGAACGCGTAGCAACGAACCTGGACTATGGAGCCTATAGCCTGGAACTGACCTCGAGCCCGAAAAGTGGAGCCCAAAACCTGGAGACCAGATCTTGGAACTGACCCCATGCCAAGAGCCTGGAGCCAAGAGCCTGGAACCTTGAGGAAGGGGCACGGAGCCTGGAACTGACTCTGAGCCTGGAGCCTATAGGCTTGAGCCCAAGCATGAAGCACGGGGCCTGGAGTCTAGAGCCTGGTGACTGGAGCCATGAACTGACCCTGAGACTTGAGCCTGGAGTCTTGAGCCCTGAGCATGGAACTGACCCGGAGGCTGGAGCCTGGAGACCGGAGCCTTGAGCCTGGAGCCAGGTGCCAGTAGCCTTGAACGCATAGTCACGAACCTGGAGCATAGAACCTTTAGCCTTGAACAGTGTCCCAAAATATGGAGCCTACAACCGGGAGCCCGGAGCCACGAAGATACTCTGAGCCAAAAGCCTGGATCCCGGAGGAAGGAATGCGGAGCCTGGAGCCTGGAGCCTGGAGCCTGGAGCCTTGAGCCTGGAGCATTGTACCATGAGCCTGCAAACTTGAACACGGAGCAACAAACTGACCCTTATCCCAGAGCATTGAGCCCAGAGCCTCAAACTGACCCCCGATCCCGGATCCTGGAGTGCGGTTCTGGAACCTGGAAACTGTTGCACGGAACCTGGAACCTAGAACCTGGAGCCCGGAGCCTTGAGCCCGGAGCCTGAACTGACCAAGAGCCTTAAGCCTGGAGCCTGATGCCTGGTACCCAGAGAATGGACCTGCCCCCAAAGCCAGAATCCTGGAGCCCGAGCCTTGAGCGCAGAGCCATGAGCCTTGAAGCAGGGAGCCCCCAGAATTCTTAAGGCTTGAGACCTGGAGGCATGAGCCCTTAGCCCGGAGCCTGGAACTTAACCCTAAGCTCGGATTCTTGAAATTGGAGAATGGAGCGCGGAAGCTCGGAGCCTGCGAGCCTGGAGCCTGGAGTCTGAGCATTGAGCTTTGAGCCTGGAGCCTGGAGCTTGGGCCCTTAACTGACCCAAGGCCCGGAGCATGGAGCATGGAGCCTGGAGTTTGGATCCTGGAGCCCTTAACTGACCCCAAGCTCGGAGCATGGAACATGGAGCATGGAGCCTGGAAACCTGGAGCCTGGAGCCTAGGTAGAGCCTGGAGCCTGGAGCCTAGAGCCTAGAGCTGGAGCCTAGAACCTGGAGCCCGGAACCTGGAGCCAAAAGCCTGAAACTGACACTAAGCCTGGAGCCTGGAGCCAAGAGCCCAATACCTGGAATTACCCTGAGCAAGGAACACTGAGCCTTGACCTGGTGTAAGGGGCACGGATCCTGGAGCCTGGAGCCCGGTGTGCGGTTCCTGAACCTGACCCGAGCCTAGAGGGTTAGCCTTAAACCCGGAGCATGGATCTGACCCCAAGCCCGGAGCCCTGTGTCTGGAACCAGGAGCCTGGAGCGAGGAGCCTGGATCCTTTAGCCCGGAGCCTGAAACTGATTCCGAGCCCTGAGTCTTGAGTCAGTAGCCTGGAGCACGGAGCCTGCAACTGACCAAAACCCTGGAGCTGGTGCCTTGAGCCTGGAGCCCTTAGCCGTGAGCCTTGAGCCCGCAGCCCGGAGCCTGGACAGCAAAGCCTGAAGAGCAGAGCCTGGAGCCTTGAGCCTTGAACTGACCCCGAGCCTTGAGCCTGGAGCCTGGAGTCAAGAGAAAGAATCATGCAGCCTTGAGCATGGAGCCTGGAGCGTAGAGCGTGGAACTGACCCCAAGCCTCGAGCTTGGAGCCTTGAGCCCGGAGCAAGGAAATTACCCCGAGCCTGGAGCTTTGAGCTTTGAGCCTTCAGCCTGGTGCCGGGAGCCTAGAGTCTGGAACACGTAGTAACGAGACTTGAAAATGGAGCCATTTACCTTGAACTGACCCAGAGCACGAAATTTGGAACCTTAAACCTGGAGACATGAATTTGGAACTGACCCCATGCCCAGAGCCTGGAGCCTGGAGCCTGGAGCCCGGAGCCTGGAGCCCGGAGCCTGGAGCCCGGAGCCCGGAGCCTGGAGCCGGAGCCTGGAGCTGGAGCGGGAGTCGGAGCCTGGAAGTTACACTGAACTTGGCGCCTTAAGCCTGGATCCCAGAGCTTGAAGCATGGAGCCTGGAGCCTGGAGCCTGGAGTCTAGAGCCCTGATCCTGGAGAATGGAGTCCCGAGCTTTTAGCCCGGTGACTTCAGCATGGAATTAACCTTGAGCCATGAGCTTTGAGCCTTTACCCTGGAGCATAGAACTTAAACTGAGTCTGGAGCCTTGAGCTTGGAGCCTTCAGCCTGGAGCCTTGTGCTGGGAGCAATTAGCCTGGAACATGTAGCAACGAACCTCGACTATGGAGCTTGTAACCTGGAACTGACCTCGAGCCCGAAAAGTGGAGCCTAAACCCTGGAGACCAGATCTTGGAACTGACCCCATACCAAGAGCATAAAGCACGGAGCCTTGAGCCTGGAGTCTAGAGCCTTGTGACTGGAGCCATAAACATACCCTGAGCCTTGAGCCTGGAGTCTTGAGCCCGGAGCATGGAACTGACCCCCGAGGCTTGAGCCTGGAGAACAGAGCCTTGAGCCAGGTGCCATTAGCCTGGAAGTTGTAGTCACGAACTTGGAGCATAGAACCTGTAGCCTGTAACTGTGCCCATAATATGGAGCCTAAAACCTGGAGCCCGGAGCCATGAACATACTCCGAGCCCAAAGCCTGGATCCCAGAGGAAGTAACGAGGAGCCTGGAGCCATGAGCCTGGAGCCTTGAGCCACGAGCCTTCAAACTTGAGCCCGGAGCCAGAAACTGACCCTGAGCCGACAGCCTGGAACTGAGCCCGATCCCGGATCCTGGAGCGCGGTGTCTTGAACCTGGAAACTGGAGCCCGGAACCTGGAGCCTGGCTGAGCCTGGAGCCTTGAGCCCGGAGCCTAGAACTGACCCAGAGCCTTAAGCCTCTAGCCTGAATCCTGGTACCCGGAGAATTGAACTGCTAAAAAGCCCAAAGCCTGAAGACTGGAGCCTTGATTGCGGAGCCATGAGCCTTTGAGCAGGGAGCCCGGAGTCTGAAGCCTGGAGACGGGAGGCTTGAGCCCTGAGCCCGGAGCCTGGAACTTAACATTAGCCCAGATTCCTGAAATCTGAGAATGGAGCACGGAGCCTGGAGCTCGGAGCCCTGAGCCTTGAGCCTGGAGCCTGGAGCCTGGAGCCTGGAGCCTTGAGCCTTGAGCCTTGAGCCTTGAGCCTGGAGCCCTTTACTGACCCAAAGCCCGGAGCATGGCGCATGGAGAATGGAACTTTGAGGTTGGAGCCTGGATCCTGGAGCCTGGATCCTGGATCCTGGAGCCTGGAGCCTGGAGCCTGGAGCCTGGAGCCCGGAACCTGAAGCCTGGAACCTTAAGCCCAAAGCCTGGAACTCACACTGAGCCTGGAGCCTTGAGCCTGGAGCCTGGAGCCTGGAGCCCAAAGCCTGGAAATTACCCTGAGCCAAGAACCTGGCACCTTGACCTGGTGTTTGGGGCACGGAGCCAGGAGCTTGGAGCCCGATGCGTGGTGCCTGAAACTGACCCCGAGCCTAGAGGCTTTTGCCTGGCGCCCGTAGAACAGAACTGACCCCAAGCCCGGAGCCCTGTTCCTGGAATCTGGAGCCTGGAGCGCGCAGCCTGGATCCTTAAGCCCGGAGCCTGAAACTGATCCCAATCCTGGAGTCTGGAGCCGGTAGCCTGGAGAACGGAGTCTGCAACTGACCAAGACCCTGGAGCCTGGCGCCTTGAGCCTGGAGCCATGGCTACATAGCCATGAGCCTGGAGCCTGGATGCTGGAGCCTGGAGCCATCATCCTGGAGCCTTGAGCCTTCAGCCTTAAGCCTGGAGCCTTTGGCCTAGTGCGTGGAATCTAGAGCCCAGACCTTTATGACTGGAGCCCGGAACCCAGATTCTCGAAGTGACCCAGAGCCCGGAGAAAAGAACCCGAGCCTTGAACTGACCATGAATATTGAGCCTTGATCCCTGAGCCTGGAACCCGAACCCTGGAACCCGAAGCCTGGATCCTGTAGCATGGAGCCGTGAGCTTGGAGCCTGGAGCATAGAGCCTGGAACTGACCTTAAGTCCGGACCTTGGAGCCCGGACAAAAGAAATGACCCCAAGCCCGGAGCCCTGAACATGGAGCGTGGAGCGCGGATCCTGGAACTGACCCCGAGCACAGAACCTTGAGCTCGGAGCCTGGGGCCCGGATCATGGAGCCGTGAGCATGGAGCAGTGAGCCTGGAGCCGGGAGCCCAAAGCCTTGTACTGACCCGGAGTCAAGAGACTTGATCCTGGAGTCATGAGCCCGGAGCCTGGAAATGACCCTGTGCCTGGAGCCTTGAGCCCAGAGCCTAGAACTGACCCCGAGCACAAAACCTTGAGCCAGGACCCTGCAGCCCGGAGACTGGAACTGACCCCGAGCCTGGAGCCTGGAGCTTGAAGCATTGAGCCGGGAGCATGGAGCCGTGAGCCTGGAGCCTGGAGCCTGGAACTGACCCCGAGTGCGGGGCCTTGAACCTGGATTCTGGAGCCCGGAGTGTGGAAATGACCCCGTTCTCAGAGCCTGAGCCAGGGGCGTGGATCCCCGAGCATGGAACTTACCCCGAACCCGAAGCCTTAGGCTTACAGGGGTTCTTGTTAAGTATTTGTTATTATAGCGCTCTTACTCCCTGTGTAAAAGAGGCTTTTATTTTGTAGACGCCTACAGGATGTTGTGTATGTATTTCCTGTTGTCCTTCTCCTGTTCGGCGCTCATGGTCATGGCTGTAGGCTGCGCGTAGCTACGCGCTATATAAGTTGTGAGTAAAAATTATAATAAATATGCCCACAAAAGCGGCTAAAGAGAACACACGTGAAAGCATCGTTTATTGCAGTGGAAGCCAGAATCCGGACTTGCACGCTTTAACAGTTCTGTCTGGAAAAAAAACAAAAACAAAGTCCTTCATACGGTTCGACTTTTACCGTTATCCAGCTCCAGATGAGAAAAGTACCGGAAGTTTAAAGGGGGGATCAGCTAACCGGCGTTCTGTCTTTGAAAAAACAAAAAAGATTCCCGCACAGGCCTGGAAAAATAGCAAAGTCCCACACAGGCCTGGAAAAAAGACAGACTCCACACGGTCCGCCGGCCGTCCCGGCCTAATCCTGACCCGGGTAAGCGCGACATTTCTCGGCGCTCCTCCTCCTCAGCGCATGCCAATGTGCAGCTTCAAGGGGCTGGAAGAAAAAGGGGGAGAAAAAGGGAAAAGAAGAACCAGGACCAGGGCGAGAGTTCGTCCCCGAGTGTGAGGCTCTGATGTTGGGCAGCATTCCGTTCCCACTGGGGGGGGGGGGGTTGAAAAAGTTCCACAACTCAGTGAGTAGCTTTAAGGGGGTTGGAGAGAAGAGAGGGGGAGAGAGGGAAAAGATTCAGACCTGGAACAAGGTTAGGTTTCGGGCTGAAGTTGAGGCGGAGGTTAAACAAAAAGAAAAAAAAGGTGTTAGGCTTACAGGGGTTGTCTCTGGAAAAGAAATAACAAAGTTCAACATACAGTTCATGTTTTATCGTTATCCAGCTCCAGATGAGAAAAGAACCGGAGCTTAAAAAAAGGGCTAACCGGTGTTCTGTCTCTGGAAAAATAACAATGTCCCACACGGGCTGGAAAAAAGACAGAGTCCACACCGTCCACCAGTCTAACCCTGACGAGGGTCAGTGCGACATTTCCCAGTGCTCTTCCTCGTCCATGCACGCCAGTGTGCAGCTTTAAGGGGGTTGGAGGAAAGAGGAGAGAGAGCAAGAGAGAACGAAAGACAAAGAATCAGGACCACGGACAGAGTTCGTCCACTAGAGTGTGGCAGGCAATGTCAGGCAGCATTCAATCTCCACGGGGCGGTTTGAGAAATGCCAGAACTAAGTGTGAAGCTTACGTTCTGCTTGAGAAAAACATCCTTGTCTCAAAAGTGACCAAATCAGTTCTGCTTGCGTGAAAAGCTCAAAAATGACCTTTTACCAATATAGTAAGAAAGAATGAAAACACTAAAAAACAAGTAAAAAAAAAAGTGTTTTATGGCTATTTTGCTATAGGTTTTCAGGTCTTGAAAAAAACGTCCTTGTCTCAAAGTGAAAAAAAAAGCTTGCTGATCGTCTGAAACGCTCAAAAATGCATTTTTGCATCTTCTACTCATAAAAGTATAAAACACTAAAACAAGTCAGAAATAAGTTTTTTTATGGCTGTTTTTAAAAAGTCTTCTCAAATCATGAAGTTCTGCTTGAAAAACACATCTTTGTCTCAAGTGACCAAAACGCTTCTTATCGTCTTAACGCTCAAAAATGACATTTTTAATCTTCTACTCATAAAAGCATAAACACACTAAAAACAAGTCAGAAACAAGTGTTTTATGGCTGTTTTGTCAAAGTCTTCTCAGATCATGAAGTTCTGCTTGAGAAAAACCACCCCTTCTCAAAGTGACCAAAACAGCTTCTTATCGTCTGAAACGCTCAAAAATGACATTTTTTCCTCTTCTACTCAGAAAAGCATGTAAACACTAAAAACAAGTGAGCAATAAGTGTTTTATGGCTGTTTTGTCAAAGTCTTCTCAAATAATGAAGTTCTGCCTTAAAAACACATCTTTGTCTCAAAGTGACCAAAAAAGCTTCTGATCGTCTGAAACGCTCAAAAATGACATTTTTGCATCTTCTACTCATAAAAGCATAAAAACACGAAAAACAAGTCAGCAATAAGTATTTTATGGTGTTTTTTTAAAAGTTTCTATAATCATGAAGTTCTGCTTAAAAAACACATCTTTGTCTCAAAGTGACCAAAACAGCTTCTTATCGTCTGAAACGCTCAAAAATGACATTTTTGAATCTTCTACTCATAAAAGCATAAAAACACTAAAAACAAGTCAGAAATAAGTGTTTTATGGCTGTTTTGTCAAAGTCCTTCTCAGATCATGAAGTTCTGCTTGTGAAAAACATCCCTTTCTCAAACTGACCAAAACAGCTTCTTATCGTCTGAAACGCTCAAAATACATTTTTTTGCCTCTTCTACTCAGAAAGAATGAAAAACTAAAATAAGTCAGAAATAAGTGTTTTATGGCTATTTTTTTGAAGTTTTATCAAATCATGAAGTTCTGCTTGAAAAAAACAGATCTTTTTCTCAAAGTGACCAAACAGCTTCTTCTCGTTTGAAACGCTCAAAAAGGACATTTTTGCCTCTTTTACTCATAACACATAAAAACACTAAAAACAAGTCAGAAATAAGTGTTTTATGGCTGTTTCTTAAAGTCTTCTCAAATCATGAAGTTCTGCTTGAAAAAAACATCATTGTCTCAAGTGACCAAAACAGCTTCTTATCGTCTGAAACGCTAAAAAAGGAAATTTTTGCCTCTTCTACTCAGAAAAGAAGGAAAACACTAAAAAACAAGTAGAAAACAAGTTTTTATGGCATTTTGTATAAGTATTCTCAAATCAGGAAGTTCTGCTGGAAAAAAAAAAAATCCTTGTCTCAAAGTGACCAAAACAGCTTCTAATCGTGTAAAACGCTCAAAAATGACATTTTACCTACACAGTCAGAAAAAGCATGAAAACACTAAAAAAAAAAAAAGAGTCAGAAATAAGTTTTTTATGGCTGTTTTTTTCCAAGTCTTCTTAGATCATGAAGTTCTGCTTGAGAAAAAAAACATCCTTTTCTCAAAGTGACCAAAAAAAATCTTCTCATCGTCTGAAACGCTCAAAAATGACATTATTGCCTCTTCTACAAAGAAAACAAGGAAAACCCAGAAGTCTGGGCATTGTGGTGAGCCTGTAGCCCTTAGCCCAGCACTAGGAGCCCTTTGAGCCATGAACTGAAACACGAGACCGGAGCCCGGAGCCCGTAAGCCTGGAAATGAAACGCAAACATGGAGCCCGAGCCCGGAGCCCGGAACTCGGAGCCCGAAGCCCGAAGAACGAAGCCCGGAGCCTCTAGGGCGGAGACAGGAGTCCGGAGCCCGGAGCCCGGAGCCCGGAGCCCGGAGCCCGGAGCCCGGAGCCCGGACCCCGAGCCTGGAGCATAACCCAAGCCCGGAGTTCTGAGCCGGTTACCTGGAGAACGGAGCCTTCAATTTACAAATAACCTGGAACCTTGAGTCTGGAGGGTTGAGCCTTAAGCGCAGAGTTTAGAGACCCGGGATTAAGGACTGGAGCTCGAAGCCCAGATCCTCAAACTTACCAAGTGCCGGGAGCCATGAGCCCGGAGCTTGGAGGTGAAAACGAGATCAGAGCAAGGGACTGACCCCGAGCCTGGAGCCAGGAGCATGGAGCTGTGAGCCTAGAGCCGTGAGCATGGAGATTTGAGCCTGGAGTCCGGAGCCTGGAAATGACCCCGTGCTTAAGCCTGAAGCCTGGAGCCTGGAGCCTGGAGCCTGGAGCGCGGAGCAAGGAGCGTGGAGCCTAGAGCCCGTGCCTTGAGCCCGTAGACTGAAAGTGACCCCATGAATGGAACATGACTGGAAATTGGAACTGACTCCGTGCCAAGAGCCTGGAGCCCGAAGCCTTTAGTCTTGAGCATGGAGCCCGCAGCCCGCAGCCCGTAGCCTGGAGCTTGGAGCCTTAAGCCAGGAGCATTGAGCCCTTAGCCTGGAGCCTTAACTCTGGAGTCTGGAGCAATGACCGCGGAGCATGGAGCCTTGAGCCATGAGCCTGGAGCCTTAAGCATGGAGTCTAAAGCCAGGAGCCTGGAGCCCTGAGCCTGGAGCCTGGAGCCTGGAGCCTGGAGCCTGGAGCCTGCAGCCTTGACTCTGGAGTCTTGAGCAATGACTGCGGAGCATGGAGCCTTGATCCTGGAGCCTGGAGCCTGAAGCCAGGAGCCTGGAGCCCTGAGCCTGGAGCCTGGAGCCTGGAGCCTGAAGCCAGGAGCACTGAGCCCTTAGCCTGGAGCCTGGAGTCTAGACTCTGGAGTCTGGAACAATGACTGCGGAGCATGGAGCCTTGAGCCATGAGCCATGAGCCTGGAGCCTGGAGCCTGGAACCTGGAGCCTGGAGCCAAGAGCCTGGAGCCCTGAGCCTGGAGCCTGGAGCCCTGAGCCTGGAGCCTTAAGCCAAGAGCCTGGAGCCCTGAGCCTGGAGCCTGGAGCCTTGACTCTGGAGTCTGGAGCCCTGACACCAAAGCATGGAGCCTTGAGCCTGGAACTGGCCCCGAGCCTGGAGCCTGGAGCCTGGAGCCAAGAGCTTTAAGCATGGCGCCATGAGGCGGGAGCCCGGAGCCCGGAGCCTGGTGACTTGAGCCTGGAACTGACCCTGAGCCTTGAGCTTGGAGCCTTGTCCCCGGAGCATGGAAGTTACACCGTGCCTGGAGCCTTGAGCTTGGAGCCTTAAGCCTGGAGCCTAGTGCTGGGAGCCTTGAGCCTGGAACGCGTAGAAACGAACCTGGACTATGGAGCCTGTAGCCTTGAACTTACCCCAAGCCCCAAAGTGGAGCCAAAACCTGGAGACTGGAACTTGGAACTGACCCCATGCCAAGAGCCATGAGCCTGGAGCCTTTAGCCTTGAGCCTAGAGCCTTGAGCCTTGAGCCTGGAGCCTGAAGCCAGGAGCACTGAGCCCTTAGCCTGGAGCCTAGACTCTGGAGTCTGGAGCAATGACCGCGGAGCATGGAGCCTTGAGCCATGAGCCTGGAGTCTGAAGCCAGGAGCCTGGAGCCCTGAGCCTGGAGCCCTGAGTTCTGAGCCTGAAGCCTTGACTCTGGAGTTTGGAGCCCTGACACCAAAGCATGGAGCCTTGAGCCATGAGCCTGGAGCCTGAAGCCAGGAGCCTGGAGCCCTGAGCCTGGAGCCCTGAGCTTGGAGCCTGAAGCCTTGACTCTGGAGTTTGGAGCCCTGACACCAAAGCATTGAGCCTTGAGCCTGGAACTGACCCTGAGCCTTTATCCCGGAGCCTGGAGCTCAAAGCATGGCGCCATGAGGCGGGAGCCCAAAGACCGGAGCCTGGTGACTTGAGCCTGGAACTGACCCTGAGCCTTGAGCTTGGAGCCTTGTGCCCGGAGTATGGAACTTACACCGTGCCTGGAGCCTTGAGCTTGGAGCCTTTAGCCTGGAGCCTAGTGCTGGGAGCCTTGAGCCTGGAACGCGTAGAAACGAACCTGGTCTATGGAGCCTGTAGCCTGGAACTGACCCCAAGCCCCAAAGTGGAGCCAAAAACCTGGAGCATGGAGCACGCAGCCAGAAGCCCACAGCCCAACGCCCGCAGCCTAGCCTGGAGCCCTGAGCCCGGAGCCTTGAGCCTGGATCGTGGAGCCATGAGCCTGGAGCCTTGAGCCTGGAGCCTGAAGCCAGGAGCCTTGAGCCCTTAGCCTGGAGCCTTCAGCCTTGACTCTGGAGTCTTGAGCAATGACCGCGGAGCCTGGAGCCTGGAGCCTGGAGCCTGGAGCCAGGAGCCAGGAGCAAGGAGCCTGGAGCCAAGAGCCTGGAGCCCTGAGCCTGGAGCCTTGACGCTGGAGCCTGGAGCCCTGACACCAAAGCATGGAGCCTTGAGCCTGGAACTGACCCCGAGCCTGGAGCCTGGAGCCAAGAGCTTGAAGCATGGCGCCATGAGGCTGGAGCCCGGAGACCGGAGCCTGGTGACTTGAGCCTGGAACTGACCCTGAGCCTTGAGCTTGGAGCCTTGTCCCCGGAGCATGGAGCCTGGAGCCTGGAGCCTGGAGCCTGTTGCCTGGAACTGACTCCGAGTCCGGAGCCTGGATTCTGGAGCCCAGAGCATGGAAGTGACCCCGTTCCCAGAGCCTGGAGCCCAGGGCGTGGAACCCCAAGCATGGAACTTTGCTCGAAGCATGGAGCTTTTAGCCTGGAGACCAGAACTTGGACCTAAACCCAATGCCCCGAGCCTGGAGTCTGGAGCCCACGGGCCAGAGCATGGAATACACCCTGAACCCCAAACTTGGGTCCTGGTTCCTGGAGCCTTGAAATGATCCCGAGCCCAGAGCCTTGAGCTTTGAACCTGGAGTCTGGAGCCATGAGCATGGAGCCTCGAACCTGAAAAAAGACCCCAAGTCCAAAGCCAGGAGCCCGGAGCCTGGAAAAAACCTTGTGCATGGAGCCTGGAGCCTTGAACGCGTAGCAACGAGCCAGGAAAATGGAGCCTCTTGCCCTGAACTACGCTGAGCTCAAAATGTGGAGCCTAAAACGTGGAGACCGGAACTTGGAACATACCCCATGCCCAGAGCCTGGAGCCTGAGGCCTGTAGCCTTGAGCTGTGAGCCAGGAACTGACACTGAGCCCGGCGCCTGAAGCATGGAGCCTTGAGCCTGGAACTGACAGCGAGAGTGGAGCCTTTAGCCTGGATCCCAGAGCTTGAAGCATGGAGGCTTGAGAGCGGAGCCTGGAGAATACATCCTGGAGTCTTGAGCCCTGACCCCGGAGCATGGAGCCCGGAGCCTGGAACTGACCCCGAGCCTGGTGCCTGGAGCCAAGAGCTTGAAGCATGGCGCCTTGAGCCTGGAGCCCGGTGGCTAGAGCCCGGTGACTTCAGCCTGGAATTGATTCCGAGCCTTGAGCTTGGAGACTTTACCCTGGAGCATGGAACTTACCCTGAGCCTGGAGCCTTGAGCTTGGAGCCTTCAGCCTGGAGCCTGGTGCCGGGAGGCTTTAGCCTTGATCGCGTAGCAACGAACCTGGACTATGGAGCCTGTAGCCTGGAACTGACATTGAGCCCGAAAAGTGGAGCCCAAAACCTGGAGACAAGATCTTGGAACTGACCCCATGCCAAGATCCTGGAGCCCAGAGCCTGGAGCCTTGAAGGGGGAGCACGGAGCCTGGAACTGACACTGAGCCCGGAGCCTTGAGCCTAGAGCCTGAAGCATGGAGCCCGGAGGTTGGAACTGACCCCCACCCTGGAGCCTATAGCCTGGAGCCCAGAGCATAAAGCACGTAGCCTTGAGCCTGGAGTCTAGAGCCTTGTGACTGGAGCCATTAACTGAATCTTAGCCTGGAGCCTGGAGTTTTGAGCCCGGAGCATGGAACTACCCCAGAGACAAGAGCCTGGAGACCAGAGCCTTGAGCCTTGAGCCAGGTGCCATTAGTCTGGAATGTGTAGTCATGAACTTGGAGCATAGAACCTGTAGCCTGGCACTGTGCCCAAAATATGGAGCCTAAAACCTGGAGCCCAGAGCCACGAACGTATGGGCTAGGAGTATTCCTAGCCCAAAGCCTGGATCCCGGAGGAAGCAATGCGGACCCTGGAGCCTGGAGCCTGGAGCCTGGAGCATGGAACCTGGAGCCTTCAAACTGGAGCACGGGAGCAACAAAATGACCCTTATCCCAGAGCATTGAGCTCTTAGTCTCGAACTGACTCCGATCCCGGATCCTGGAGCGCGGTGTCTTGATCCTGGCGCCTGGTGCCCGGAACCTGGAGCCTGGAGCCCGGAACCTTGAGCCCAGAGCCTGGAACTGACCGCGAGCCTAAAGCCTGGAGCAAGAAGCCTGGTACCCGGAGAATGGAACTGCCCCAAAGCCCGAAGCCTAGAGCCCGGAGCCTTGAGCGCAGAGCTGTGAGCCTTGAGTAGGGAGCCCAGAATCTGAAGGCTTTAGACTCGAGGCTTGAGCCCTGAGACCAGAGCCCTGAACTTAACCCTAGCTCGGATTCTTGTAATCGAAGAATGGAGCCTGGAGCCTGGAGCCTGGAGCCTGGAGCCTGGAGCCTAGAGCCTAGAGCCTAGAGCCTGGAGTCTGGAGCCTTGAGCCTTGAGCCTGGAGCCTGGAGCCTGGAGCCCTTAACTGACCTCAGGCCTGGAGCATTGATACTGGAGCTTGGAGCCTTGAGCCCTTAACTGACCCCAAGCCCGGAGCATGGAGCCATGAGCCTGGAGCTTGGAACCTGGAGCCTGGAACTGGAGCCTTGAGTTTTGAGCCTGGAGCCCTTAACTGACCTAAGGCCCGGAACATTGAGACTGGAGCTTGGAGCCTGGAGCCATTAACTGACCCCAAGCCCGGAGCATGGAGCCATGAGCCTGGAGCTTGGTGCCTGGAGCCTTGAGCCTTGAGCCTTGAGTCCAGAACCCACAGCCATGAAATTACCCTGAGCAAGGAACCTTTAGCCTGGACATGGTGTAAGGGGAACGGAGCCTTGAACCGGGAGCCTGGAGCCCGATGTGCAGTGCTTGAAATTTACCCGGAGCCTCGAGGCTTTAGCTAGAGCCTTTAGCTTGAGCCTGGAGTCTGGAGCCTTGAGCCTTGAGCCTGGAGCCTGGAGCCCTTAACTGACCTCAGGCCTGGAGCATTGAGACTGGAGCTTGGAGCCTGGAGCCCTTAACTGACCCCAAGCCTGGAGCATGGAGCATGGAGCCATGAGCCTGGAGATTGGAACCTGGAGCCTGGCGCCTGGAGCCTTGAGTTTTGAGCCTGGAGCCCTTACCTGACCTCAGGCCCGGAGCATTGAGACTGGAGCTTGGAGCCTGGAGCCTGGAGCCATTAACTGACCCCAAGCCCAGAGCATGGAGCATGGAGCCATGAGCCTGGAGCTTGGAGCCTGGAGCCTGGTGCCTGGAGCCTTGAGCCTTGAGCCTTGAGTCAAGAACCCACAGCCTGGAAATTACCCTGAGCAAGGAACCTTTAGCCTGGACATGGTGTAAGGGGAACGGAGCCTTGAACCGGGAGCCTGGAGCCCGATGTGCAGTGCTTGAAATTTACCCGGAGCCTCGAGGCTTTAGCTATGAGCCCGGAGCATGGATCTGACCCCAAGCCCGGAGCCCTGTGTCTGGAACCAGGAGCCTGGAGCGCGGAGCCTGGATCCTTTAGCCCGGAGCCTGAAACTGATTCCGAGCCCCTAGTCTTTAGCCGGTAGCCTGGAGCACGGAGCCTACAAGTGACCAAGACCCTGGAGCCTTGAGCCTGGAGTCAAGAGAATTAACCATGCAGACTTGAGCCTGGAGCCTGGAGCCTGGAGCCTGGAGCCTGGAGCCTGGAGCCTAGAGCGTGGAACTGACCCCAAGCCTCGAGTTTGGAGCCTTGAGCCCGGAGAAAAGAATTTACCCCGAGCCTGGAGCTTTGAGCTTTGAACCTTCAGCCTTGAGCCTGGTGCTGGGAGCCTAGAGTCTGGAACACGTAGCAACGAGGCTGGAAAATGGAGCCATTTGCCATGAACTGACCCCGACCACGACATTTGGAGCCTTAAACCTGGAGACTGGAACTGGGAACTGACCCCATGCCCAAAGCCTGGAGCCTTGAGCCTGGAGCCCGGAGCCTGGAACTGACACTGAGACAGGAGTCTTTAGCCTTGATCCCATAGCCTGGAGCCTGGAGACGGGAGCCTAGAGCCTGGAGCCTGGTGCTGGGAGTCTTTTTCCTGGAACGCTTGGAAACGAACCTGGACAATGGAGCCTGTAGCCTGGAACTGACCTCTATCCCAAAAAGTGGAGCCTTAAACTTTTTCACCAGATCTTGGAACTGACGCCATGCAAAGAGCCTTGAACCCGGAGCCTGGAACCTTGAGGGGGGAGCACGGAGCCTGGAACTGACCCCGAGACTGGAGCCTGGAGACCAGAGCCTTGAGCCTTGAGCCAAGTGCCATTAGCCTGGAATGTGTAGTCACGAACTTGGAGCATAGAACCTGTAGCCTGGAAATGTGCCCAAAATATGGAGCCTAAAACCTGGAGCCCGGAGCCACGAACATATGGGCTAGGAATATTCGTAGCCCAAAGCCTGGATCCCGGAGGAAGAAAAGCGGAGCCTGGAGCCTGGAGCCTTGAGCCTGGTGCCTGGAGCCTGGAGCCTGGAGCCTGGAACCTGGAACCTGGAGCATGGAACCTGGAGCCTGCAAACTGGAGCACGGAGCAACAAACTGACACTTATCCCAGAGCATTGAGGCCAGAGTCTCGAACTGACCCCGATCTTAGATCCTGGAGCGCGGTGTCTGGACCCTGGAGCCTGGTGCCCAGAACTTGGAGCCTGGAGCCCGGAGCCTTGAGCCCGGAGCCTGGAACTGACCAAGAGCCTTAAGCCTGGAGCCTAAAGCCTGGTACACGGCGAATGGAACTGCCCCAAAGACCGAAGCCTGGAGCTCGGAGCCTTGAGCGCAGAGCCATGAGCCTTGAGCAGGGAGCCCGGAATCTGAAGGCTGGAGACTGGAGTCTTGAGCCCTTAGCCCGGAGCCTGGAACTTAACCCTAGCTCGGATTCTTGAAATCGGAGAATGGAGCGCGGAGCCTGGAGCTCGGAACCTGGAGCCTGGAGCCTGGAGCCTGGACCCTTGAGCCTGGAGTCTTGAGCCTGGAGCCTGGATTGTGGAACCTGGAGCCTGGAGCCCTTGACTGACCCCTAGCCCGGAGCATGGAGCCTGGAGCCTGGAGCCCGGAGCCTTGAGCCCAGAGCCTGGAACTGACCAAGAGCCTTAAGCCTGGAGCCATAAGCCTGGTACCCGGAGAATGGAACTGCCCCAAAGCCCGAAGCCTAGAGCCTGGAGCCTTGAGCGAAGAGCCATGAGCCTTGAGTAGGGAGCCCAGAATCTGAAGGCTTTAGACTCGAGGCTTGAGCCCTGAGACCAGAGCCCTGAACTTAACCCTAGCTCGGATTCTTGAAATCAAAGTATGGAGCGCGGAGCCTGGAGTTAGGAGCCTGGAGCCTGGAGCCAAGAGCCTGGAGCCCTGAGCCTGGAGTCTGGAGCCTGGAGCCTGGAGCCTTGACCCTGGAGCCTGGAGCCTGGAGCCTTGAGCCTGGAGCCTGGAGCCCTTAACTGACCTCAGGCCCGGAGCATTGAGACTGGAGCTTGGAGCCAGGAGCCCTTAACTGACCCCAAGCCCGGAGCATGGAGCATGGAGCCATGAGCCTGGAGCTTGGAACCTGGAGCCTTGAGCCTTGAGCCTGGAGCCTGGAGCCAAGAGCCTAGAGCCTGGAGCCTTGAGCCTTGAGCCTTGAGCCTGGAGTCTGGAGCCTTGAGCCTTGAGCCTGGAGCCTGGAGCCCTTAACTGACCTCAGGCCTGGAGCATTGAGACTGGAGCTTGGAGCCTGGAGCCCTTAACTGACCCCAAGCCTGGAGCATGGAGCATGGAGCCATGAGCCTGGAGATTGGAACCTGGAGCCTGGCGCCTGGAGCCTTGAGTTTTGAGCCTGGAGCCCTTACCTGACCTCAGGCCCGGAGCATTGAGACTGGAGCTTGGAGCCTGGAGCCTGGAGCCATTAACTGACCCAAGCCCAGAGCATGGAGCATGGAGCCATGAGCCTGGAGCTTGGAGCCTGGAGCCTGGTGCCTGGAGCCTTGAGCCTTGAGCCTTGAGTCAAGAACCCACAGCCTGGAAATTACCCTGAGCAAGGAACCTTTAGCCTGGACATGGTGTAAGGGGAACGGAGCCTTGAACCGGGAGCCTGGAGCCCGTTGTGCAGTGCCTTAAACTTCCCCGGAGCCTCAAGGCTTTAGCTATGAGCCCGGAGCATGGATCTGACCCCAAGCCCGGAGCCCTGTGTCTGGAACCAGGAGCCTGGAGCGAGGAGCCTGGATCCTTTAGCCCGGAGCCTGAAACTGATTCCGAGCCCTGAGTCTTGAGTCAGTAGCCTGGAGCACGGAGCCTGCAACTGACCAAGACCCTGGAGCCTGGAGTCAAGAGAATTAACCATGAAGACTTGAGCATGGAGCCTGGAGCCTAGAGCGTGGAACTGACCACAAGCCTCGAGCTTGGAGCCTTGAGCCCGGAGAAAAGAATTTACCCCGAGCCTGGAGCTTTGAGCTTTGAGCCTTCAGCCTGAGCCTTGTGCCTAGAGTCTGGAACACGTAGCAACGAGGCTGGAAAATGGAGCCATTTGCCTTGAACTGACCCCGAGCACGACATTTGGAGCCTTAAACCTGGAGACTGGAACTGGGAACTGACCCCATGCCCAAAGCCTGGAGCCCGGAGCCTGGAGCCTTGAGCGGGGAGCCCGGAGCCTGGAACTGACACTGAGACAGGAGTCTTTAGCCTTGATCCCAGAGCCTGGAGCCGAGAGCCTGGAGCCTGGAGCCGGGAGCCTAGAGCCTGGAGCCTGGTGCTGGGAGTCTTTTGCCTGGAACGCTTGGAAACGAACCTGGACAATGGCGCCTGTAGCCTGGAACTGACCTCTATCCCGAAAAGTGGAGCCTTAAACTTTTTCACCAGATCTTGGAGCTGACCCCATGCAAAGAGCCTTGAGCCCGGAGCCTGGAACCTTGAGGGGGGAGCACGGAGCCTGGAACTGACCCCGAGACTGGAGCCTGGAGACCAGAGCCTTGAGCCAAGTGCCATTAGCCTGGAATGTGTAGTCACGAACTTGGAGCATAGAACCTGTAGCCTGGAAATGTGCCCAAAATATGGAGCCTAAAACCTGGAGCCCAGAGCCACGAACGTATGGGCTAGGAATATTCGTAGCCCAAAGCCTGGATCCCGGAGGAAGCAACACGGAGCCTGGAGCCTTGAGCTTTGAGCCTGGTGCCTGGAGCCTGGAGCCTGGAACCTGGAACCTGGAGCATGGAACCTGGAGCCTGCAAACTGGAGCACGGAGCAACAAACTGACCCTTATCCCAGAGCATTGAGGCCAGAGTCTCGAACTGACCCCGATCTTTGATCCTGGTGTCTGGACCCTGGAGCCTGGTGCCCGGAACTTGGAGCCTGGAGCCCGGAGCCTTGAGCCCGGAGCCTGGAACTGACCAAGAGCCTTAAGCCTGGAGCCTAAAGCCTGGTACACGGCGAATGGAACTGCCCCAAAGACCGAAGCCTGGAGCTCGGAGCCTTGACCGCAGAGCCATGAGCCTTGAGCAGGGAGCCCGGAATCTGAAGGCTGGAGACTGGAGTCTTGAGCCCTTTGCCCGGAGCCTGGAACTATACCCTAGCTCGGATTCTTGAAATCGGGGAATGGAGCGCGGAGCCTGGAGCTCGGAACCTGGAGCCTGGACCCTTGAGCCTGGAGTCATGAGCCTGGAGCCTGGAGCCTGGATTGTGGAACCTGGAGCCTGGAGCCCTTAACTTACCCCTAGCCCGGAGCATGGAGCCTGGAGCCTGGAGCCTGGAGCTTGGAGCCTGGAGCCCTTAACTGACCCGAAGCCCTGAGAATGGAGCATTGGAGCCTTGTGCTTGTAGCCTGGAGCCTGGAGCCTGGAGCCTGGAGCCTGGAGCCCGGAACCAGGAGCCAAAAGCCTGAAACTGACATTGAGCCTGGAGCCTGGAGTCTGGAGCCATGAGTGCAGAACCCACAGCCTGGAAATTACCCTGAGCAAGGGACCTTTAGCCTGGACATGGTGTAAGGGGCACAGAGCCTGGAGCCGGAAGCCTGGAGCCCCACGTGCGGTGCATGACACTGACCCCGAGCCTAGAGGCTTTAGCCTTGAGCCCGGAGCATGGATCTGACCCCAAGCCCAGAGCCCTGTGTCTGGAACCAGTAGCCTTGAGCGCGCAGCCTGGATCCTTTAGCCCGGAGCCTGAAACTGATTCCGAGCCTGGAGCATGGAGCCTGCAACTGACCAAGACTCCGGAGCCTGGAGCCATGAGCCTGGAGCCTTGAGTCAAGAGAATGAACCATGCAGCCTTGAGCATGGAGCCTGGAGCCTGGAGCCTGGAGCCTAGAGCGTGGAACTGACCTCAAGCCTAGAGCTTGGAGCCTTGAGCCCAGAAAAAGTAATTTACCCCCAGCCTGGTGCTTTGAGCTTTGAGCCTTCAGCCTTGAGGCTTGTGCTGGGAGCCTAGAGTCTGGAACACGTAGCAATGAGGCTGGAAAATGGAGCCATTTGCCTTGAACTGACCCCGAGCACGAAATGTGGAGCCTAAAACCTGGAGACTGGAACTTGGAACTGACCCCATGCCCAGAGCCTGGAGCCCGGAGCCCGGAGCCTGGAGCCTTGAGCGGGGAGCCTGGAGCCTGGAACTGACACTAAGCCAGGCGTCTTTTGCCTGGATCCCAGAGCCTTGAGCCTGGAGCCTGGAGCCTGGAGTCTGGAGCCCTTTACTGACCCCTTGCCCAGAGAATGGAGCATGGAGCCTAGACCTTGTAGCCTGGAGCCCGAAACCTTTACCCCAAAGCCTGGAACTGACACTCAGTCTAGAGCCTGGAGCCTTGAGCTTGGAGCTTGGAGCCTGGAGCCTGGAGCCTGAAGCCTGGAGCCTGGAGCCTGGAGCCATAGGCTTTGAGCCTGGAGCCCAGAGCTCAAAGCCTGGAAATTACCCTGAGCAAGGAACAAGGAGTCGGGAGCCGGTAGCCTGGAGACCAGAGCCTACAACTGAAAAAGACCCATGAGCCTGGCAGCCTTGAGCCTGAATCCGTGAGCCTGGAGCCCACAGCTCAGAGCCTTGAGAGCGAAGGCTGGAGAGCAGAGCCTGGAGCCTTTAGCCTGGAACTAACCCCAAGCCTTGAGCCTTGAGCCAAGAGCTTGAAGCATGGTGCCTTGAGCCTGGAGCCTGGAGCCCGGAGCCTAGAGCCCAGTGACTTGAGCCTGGAATTGACCCCGAGCCTTGAGCTTGGAGCTTTTACCCTGGAGCAAGGAACTTACCCTGAGCCTGGAGCCTTGAGCTTTGAGCCTTCAGCCTGGAGCCTGGTGTTGGGAGCCTTGAACTTTGAACGCATAGCAACAAACCTGGACTATGGAGCCTATAGCCTGGAACTGACCTCGAGCCCGAAAAGTGGAGCCTAAAACCTGGGAACACGATCTTGGAACTGACCCCATGCCCAGAGCCTGGAGCCCGGAGCCTGGAGCCTTGAGCGGGGAGCCCGGAGCCTTGAACTGACACAGAGCCAGGCATCTTTAGCTTTGAGCCTGGAGCCTGGAGCCCTTTACTGACCCCTTGTCCAGAGTATGTAGCAAGGAGCCTTAAGCTTGTAGCATGGAGCCCGAAAACCTGGAGCCCAAAGCCTCGAACTGACACTCAGCCTGGACCCTAGAGCCTTGAGCTTGGTGCTTGGAGCCCTGAGCCTGGAGCCTGGAGCCCTGAGCCTGGAGTCTGGAGCCTGGAGCCTTGGGCCTGGAGCCTGGAGCCCAGAGCTCACTGCCTGGAAATTACCCTGAGCAAGGAACCAGGAGTCTGGAGCCGGTAGCCTTGAGAACGGAGCCTGCAACTGACCAAGACCCATGAGCCGGGCGCCTATAGCCTGAAGCCGTGAGCCTTGAGCCCACAGTCTTGAGAGTGAACCCTGGAGAGAAGAGCCTGGAGCCTTTAGCCTGGAACTGACCCCAAGCCTGGAGCCTGGAGCCAAGAGCTTGAAGCATGGTGCCTTGAGCCTTGACCCCGGAGCCGGAGCCCGGTGATTTGAGCCTGGAATCTACCCCGAGCCTTGAGCTTGGAGCCTTCACCCTGGAGCATGGAACTTACCCTGAGCCTGGATCCTTGAGCATGGAGCTTTCAGCCTGGAGCCTGGTGTTGGGAGCCTTGAGCCTTGAACGCGTAGCAACGAACCTGGACTATGGAGCCTATAGCCTGGAACTGACCTCGAGCCCGAAAAGTGGAGCCCAAAACCTGGAGACCAGATCTTGGAACTGACCCCATGCCAAGAGCCTGGAGCCAAGAGCCTGGAACCTTGAGGAAGGGGCACGGAGCCTGGAACTGACTCTGAGCCTGGAGCCTATAGGCTTGAGCCCAAAGCATGAAGCACGGGGCCTGGAGTCTAGAGCCTGGTGACTGGAGCCATGAACTGACCCTGAGACTTGAGCCTGGAGTCTTGAGCCCTGAGCATGGAACTGACCCGGAGGCTGGAGCCTGGAGACCGGAGCCTTGAGCCTGGAGCCAGGTGCCAGTAGCCTTGAACGCATAGTCACGAACCTGGAGCATAGAACCTTTAGCCTTGAATAGTGTCCAAAATATGGAGCCTACAACCGGGAGCCCGGAGCCACGAAGATACTCTGAGCCAAAAGCCTGGATCCCGGAGGAAGGAATGCGGAGCCTGGAGCCTGGAGCCTGGAGCCTTGAGCCTGGAGCCTTGAGCCTGGAGCATTGTACCATGAGCCTGCAAACTTGAACACGGAGCAACAAACTGACCCTTATCCCAGAGCATTGAGCCCAGAGCCTCAAACTGACCCCGATCCCGGATCCTGGAGTGCGGTTTCTGGAACCTGGAAACTGTTGCACGGAACCTGGAACCTAGAACCTGGAGCCCGGAGCCTTGAGCCCGGAGCCTGGAACTGACCAAGAGCCTTAAGCCTGGAGCCTGATGCCTGGTACCCAGAGAATGGACCTGCCCCAAAGCCAGAATCCTGGAGCCCGGAGCCTTGAGCGCAGAGCCATGAGCCTTGAGCAGGGAGCCCAGAATCTTAAGGCTTGAGACTGGAGGCATGAGCCCTTAGCCCGGAGCCTGGAACTTAACCCTAGCTCGGATTCTTGAAATTGGAGAATGGAGCGCGGAGCTCGGAGCCTGGAGCCTGGAGCCTGGAGTTCTGAGCATTTAGCTTTGAGCCTGGAGCCTGGAGCTTGGAGCCCTTAACTGACCCAAGGCCCGGAGCATGGAGCATGGAGCCTGGAGTTTGGATCCTGGAGCCCTTAACTGACCCCAAGCTCGGAGCATGGAACATGGAGCATGGAGCCTGGAACCTGGAGCCTGGAGCCTGGAGCCTGGAGCCTGGAGCCTAGAGCCTAGAGCCTGGAGCCTAGAACCTGGAGCCCGGAACCTGGAGCCAAAAGCCTGAAACTGACACTAAGCCTGGAGCCTGGAGCCAAGAGCCCAATACCTGGAAATTACCCTGAGCAAGGAACACTGAGCCTTGACCTGGTGTAAGGGGCACGGATCCTGGAGCCTGGAGCCCGGTGTGCGGTTCCTGAACCTGACCCCGAGCCTAGAGGGTTTAGCCTTAAACCCGGAGCATGGATCTGACCCCAAGCCCGGAGCCCTGTGTCTGGAACCAGGAGCCTGGAGCGAGGAGCCTGGATCCTTTAGCCCGGAGCCTGAAACTGATTCCGAGCCCTGAGTCTTGAGTCAGTAGCCTGGAGCACGGAGCCTGCAACTGACCAAAACCCTGGAGCCTGGTGCCTTGAGCCTGGAGCCCTTAGCCGTGAGCCTTGAGCCCGCAGCCCGGAGCCTGGACAGCAAAGCCTGAAGAGCAGAGCCTGGAGCCTTGAGCCTTGAACTGACCCCGAGCCTTGAGCCTGGAGCCTGGAGTCAAGAGAAAGAATCATGCAGCCTTGAGCATGGAGCCTGGAGCGTAGAGCGTGGAACTGACCCCAAGCCTCGAGCTTGGAGCCTTGAGCCCGGAGCAAGGAAATTACCCCGAGCCTGGAGCTTTGAGCTTTGAGCCTTCAGCCTGGTGCCGGGAGCCTAGAGTCTGGAACACGTAGTAACGAGACTTGAAAATGGAGCCATTTACCTTGAACTGACCCAGAGCACGAAATTTGGAACCTTAAACCTGGAGACATGAATTTGGAACTGACCCCATGCCCAGAGCCTGGAGCCTGGAGCCTGGAGCCCGGAGCCTGGAGCCCGGAGCCTGGAGCCCGGAGCCCGGAGCCTGGAGCCCGGAGCCTGGAGCCTGGAGCGGGGAGTCCGGAGCCTGGAAGTTACACTGAACTTGGCGCCTTAAGCCTGGATCCCAGAGCTTGAAGCATGGAGCCTGGAGCCTGGAGCCTGGAGTCTAGAGCCCTGATCCTGGAGAATGGAGTCCCGAGCTTTTAGCCCGGTGACTTCAGCATGGAATTAACCTTGAGCCATGAGCTTTGAGCCTTTACCCTGGAGCATAGAACTTAAACTGAGTCTGGAGCCTTGAGCTTGGAGCCTTCAGCCTGGAGCCTTGTGCTGGGAGCAATTAGCCTGGAACATGTAGCAACGAACCTCGACTATGGAGCTTGTAACCTGGAACTGACCTCGAGCCCGAAAAGTGGAGCCTAAACCCTGGAGACCAGATCTTGGAACTGACCCCATACCAAGAGCATAAAGCACGGAGCCTTGAGCCTGGAGTCTAGAGCCTTGTGACTGGAGCCATAAACATACCCTGAGCCTTGAGCCTGGAGTCTTGAGCCCGGAGCATGGAACTGACCCCGAGGCTTGAGCCTGGAGAACAGAGCCTTGAGCCAGGTGCCATTAGCCTGGAAGTTGTAGTCACGAACTTGGAGCATAGAACCTGTAGCCTGTAACTGTGCCCATAATATGGAGCCTAAAACCTGGAGCCCGGAGCCATGAACATACTCCGAGCCCAAAGCCTGGATCCCAGAGGAAGTAACGAGGAGCCTGGAGCCATGAGCCTGGAGCCTTGAGCCACGAGCCTTCAAACTTGAGCCCGGAGCCAGAAACTGACCCTGAGCCGACAGCCTGGAACTGAGCCCGATCCCGGATCCTGGAGCGCGGTGTCTTGAACCTGGAAACTGGAGCCCGGAACCTGGAGCCTGGAGCCTGGAGCCTTGAGCCCGGAGCCTAGAACTGACCCAGAGCCTTAAGCCTCTAGCCTGAATCCTGGTACCCGGAGAATTGAACTGCTAAAAAGCCCAAAGCCTGAAGACTGGAGCCTTGATTGCGGAGCCATGAGCCTTTGAGCAGGGAGCCCGGAGTCTGAAGCCTGGAGACGGGAGGCTTGAGCCCTGAGCCCGGAGCCTGGAACTTAACATTAGCCCAGATTCCTGAAATCTGAGAATGGAGCACGGAGCCTGGAGCTCGGAGCCCTGAGCCTTGAGCCTGGAGCCTGGAGCCTGGAGCCTGGAGCCTTGAGCCTTGAGCCTTGAGCCTTGAGCCTGGAGCCCTTTACTGACCCAAAGCCCGGAGCATGGCGCATGGAGAATGGAACTTTGAGGTTGGAGCCTGGATCCTGGAGCCTGGATCCTGGATCCTGGAGCCTGGAGCCTGGAGCCTGGAGCCTGGAGCCCGGAACCTGAAGCCTGGAACCTTAAGCCCAAAGCCTGGAACTCACACTGAGCCTGGAGCCTTGAGCCTGGAGCCTGGAGCCTGGAGCCCAAAGCCTGGAAATTACCCTGAGCCAAGAACCTGGCACCTTGACCTGGTGTTTGGGGCACGGAGCCAGGAGCTTGGAGCCCGATGCGTGGTGCCTGAAACTGACCCCGAGCCTAGAGGCTTTTGCCTGGCGCCCGTAGAACAGAACTGACCCCAAGCCCGGAGCCCTGTTCCTGGAATCTGGAGCCTGGAGCGCGCAGCCTGGATCCTTAAGCCCGGAGCCTGAAACTGATCCCAATCCTGGAGTCTGGAGCCGGTAGCCTGGAGAACGGAGTCTGCAACTGACCAAGACCCTGGAGCCTGGCGCCTTGAGCCTGGAGCCATGGCTACATAGCCATGAGCCTGGAGCCTGGATGCTGGAGCCTGGAGCCATCATCCTGGAGCCTTGAGCCTTCAGCCTTAAGCCTGGAGCCTTTGGCCTAGTGCGTGGAATCTAGAGCCCAGACCTTTATGACTGGAGCCCGGAACCCAGATTCTCGAAGTGACCCAGAGCCCGGAGAAAAGAACCCGGAGCCTTGAACTGACCATGAATATTGAGCCTTGATCCCTGAGCCTGGAACCCGAACCCTGGAACCCGAAGCCTGGATCCTGTAGCATGGAGCCGTGAGCTTGGAGCCTGGAGCATAGAGCCTGGAACTGACCTTAAGTCCGGACCTTGGAGCCCGGACAAAAGAAATGACCCCAAGCCCGGAGCCCTGAACATGGAGCGTGGAGCGCGGATCCTGGAACTGACCCCGAGCACAGAACCTTGAGCTCGGAGCCTGGGGCCCGGATCATGGAGCCGTGAGCATGGAGCAGTGAGCCTGGAGCCGGGAGCCCAAAGCCTTGTACTGACCCGGAGTCAAGAGACTTGATCCTGGAGTCATGAGCCCGGAGCCTGGAAATGACCCTGTGCCTGGAGCCTTGAGCCCAGAGCCTAGAACTGACCCCGAGCACAAAACCTTGAGCCAGGACCCTGCAGCCCGGAGACTGGAACTGACCCCGAGCCTGGAGCCTGGAGCTTGAAGCATTGAGCCGTGAGCATGGAGCCGTGAGCCTGGAGCCTGGAGCCTGGAACTGACCCCGAGTGCGGGGCCTTGAACCTGGATTCTGGAGCCCGGAGTGTGGAAATGACCCCGTTCTCAGAGCCTGGAGCCAGGGGCGTGGATCCCCGAGCATGGAACTTACCCCGAACCCGAAGCCTTAGGCTTACAGGGGTTCTTGTTAAGTATTTGTTATTATAGCGCTCTTACTCCCTGTGTAAAAGAGGCTTTTATTTTGTAGACGCCTACAGGATGTTGTGTATGTATTTCCTGTTGTCCTTCTCCTGTTCGTCGCTCATGGTCATGGCTGTAGGCTGCGCGTAGGCTACGCGCTATATAAGTTGTGAGTAAAAATTATAATAAATATGCCCACAAAAGCGGCTAAAGAGAACACACGTGAAAGCATCGTTTAT
Organism: Sphaeramia orbicularis; assembly: GCF_902148855.1. Lineage (NCBI taxonomy): Eukaryota > Metazoa > Chordata > Actinopteri > Kurtiformes > Apogonidae > Sphaeramia > Sphaeramia orbicularis. The sequence continues at coordinate 65,820,205 of NC_043968.1, read as the reverse complement.
TGCAGTGGAAGCCAGAATCCGGACTTGCACGCTTTAACAGTTCTGTCTGGAAAAAAAAACAAAAACAAAGTCCTTCATACGGTTCGACTTTTACCGTTATCCAGCTCCAGATGAGAAAAGTACCGGAAGTTTAAAGGGGGATCAGCTAACCGGCGTTCTGTCTTTGAAAAAACAAAAAAGATTCCCGCACAGGCCTGGAAAAATAGCAAAGTCCCACACAGGCCTGGAAAAAAGACAGACTCCACACGGTCCGCCGGCCGTCCCGGCCTAATCCTGACCCGGGTAAGCGCGACATTTCTCGGCGCTCCTCCTCCTCAGCGCATGCCAATGTGCAGCTTCAAGGTGGCTGGAAGAAAAAGGGGGAGAAAAAGGGAAAAGAAGAACCAGGACCAGGGCGAGAGTTCGTCCCCGAGTGTGAGGCTCTGATGTTGGGCAGCATTCCGTTCCCACTGGGGGGGGGGGTTTGAAAAAGTTCCACAACTCAGTGAGTAGCTTTAAGGGGGTTGGAGAGAAGAGAGGGGGAGAGAGGGGAAAAGATTCAGACCTGGAACAAGGTTAGGTTTCGGGCTGAAGTTGAGGCGGAGGTTAAACAAAAAGAAAAAAAAGGTGTTAGGCTTACAGGGGTTTGTCTCTGGAAAAGAAATAACAAAGTTCAACATACAGTTCATGTTTTATCGTTATCCAGCTCCAGATGAGAAAAGAACCGGAGCTTAAAAAAAGGGCTAACCGGTGTTCTGTCTCTGGAAAAATAACAATGTCCCACACGGGCTGGAAAAAAGACAGAGTCCACACCGTCCACCAGTCTAACCCTGACGAGGGTCAGTGCGACATTTCCCAGTGCTCTTCCTCGTCCATGCACGCCAGTGTGCAGCTTTAAGGGGGTTGGAGGAAAGAGGGAGAGAGAGCAAGAGAGAAAGAAAGACAAAGAATCAGGACCACGGACAGAGTTCGTCCACTAGAGTGTGGCAGCAATGTCAGGCAGCATTCAATCTCCACGGGGCGGTTTGAGAAATGCCAGAACTAAGTGTGAAGCTTTACGTTCTGCTTGAGAAAAAACATCCTTGTCTCAAAAGTGACCAAATCAGTTCTGCTTGCGTGAAAAGCTCAAAAATGACCTTTTTACCAATATAGTAAGAAAAGAATGAAAACACTAAAAAACAAGTAAAAAAAAAAGTGTTTTATGGCTATTTTGCTATAGGTTTTCAGGTCTTGAAAAAACGTCCTTGTCTCAAAGTGAAAAAAAAAAGCTTCTGATCGTCTGAAACGCTCAAAAATGACATTTTTGCATCTTCTACTCATAAAAGTATAAAACACTAAAACAAGTCAGAAATAAGTTTTTATGGCTGTTTTTTTAAAAAGTCTTCTCAAATCATGAAGTTCTGCTTGAAAAAACACATCTTTGTCTCAAAGTGACCAAAACAGCTTCTTATCGTCTTAAACGCTCAAAAATGACATTTTTAATCTTCTACTCATAAAAGCATAAACACACTAAAAACAAGTCAGAAACAAGTGTTTTATGGCTGTTTTGTCAAAGTCTTCTCAGATCATGAAGTTCTGCTTGAGAAAAACCACCCCTTTCTCAAAGTGACCAAAACAGCTTCTTATCGTCTGAAACGCTCAAAAATGACATTTTTTCCTCTTCTACTCAGAAAAGCATGTAAACACTAAAAACAAGTGAGCAATAAGTGTTTTATGGCTGTTTTGTCAAAGTCTTCTCAAATAATGAAGTTCTGCCTTAAAAACACATCTTTGTCTCAAAGTGACCAAAAAAGCTTCTGATCGTCTGAAACGCTCAAAAATGACATTTTTGCATCTTCTACTCATAAAAGCATAAAACACGAAAAACAAGTCAGCAATAAGTATTTTATGGCTGTTTTTTTAAAAGTTTTCTATAATCATGAAGTTCTGCTTAAAAAACACATCTTTGTCTCAAAGTGACCAAAACAGCTTCTTATCGTCTGAAACGCTCAAAAATGACATTTTTGAATCTTCTACTCATAAAAGCATAAAAACACTAAAAACAAGTCAGAAATAAGTGTTTTATGGCTGTTTGTCAAAGTCTTCTCAGATCATGAAGTTCTGCTTGTGAAAAAACATCCCTTTCTCAAAGTGACCAAAACAGCTTCTTGTCGTCTGAAACGCTCAAAAATGACATTTTTGCCTCTTCTACTCAGAAAAGAATGAAAAAACTAAAAATAAGTCAGAAATAAGTGTTTTATGGCTATTTTTTTGAAGTTTTATCAAATCATGAAGTTCTGCTTGAAAAAAAACAGATCTTTTTCTCAAAGTGACCAAACAGCTTCTTCTCGTTTGAAACGCTCAAAAAGGACATTTTTGCCTCTTTTTTCTCATAAACACATAAAAACACTAAAAACAAGTCAGAAATAAGTGTTTTATGGCTGTTTCTTAAAAGTCTTCTCAAATCATGAAGTTCTGCTTGAAAAAAACATCATTGTCTCAAAGTGACCAAAACAGCTTCTTATCGTCTGAAACGCTAAAAAAGGACATTTTTGCCTCTTCTACTCAGAAAAGAAGGAAAACACTAAAAACAAGTAGAAAACAAGTTTTTTATGGCATTTTTGTATAAGTATTCTCAAATCAGGAAGTTCTGCTGGAAAAAAAAAATCCTTGTCTCAAAGTGACCAAAACAGCTTCTAATCGTGTAAAACGCTCAAAAATGACATTTTTACCTACACAGTCAGAAAAGCATGAAAACACTAAAAAAAAAAAAGAGTCAGAAATAAGTTTTTTATGGCTGTTTTTTTCCAAGTCTTCTTAGATCATGAAGTTCTGCTTGAGAAAAAAAACATCCTTTTCTCAAAGTGACCAAAAAAAATCTTCTCATCGTCTGAAACGCTCAAAAATGACATTATTGCCTCTTCTACAAAGAAAACAAGGAAAACCCAGAAGTCTGGGCATTGTGGTGAGCCTGTAGCCCTTAGCCCAGCACTAGGAGCCCTTTGAGCCATGAACTGAACACGAGACCGGAGCCCGGAGCCCGTAAGCCTGGAAATGAACGCAAACATGGAGCCCGGAGCCCGGAGCCCGGAACTCGGAGCCCGAAGCCCGAAGAACGAAGCCCGGAGCCTCTAGGGCGGAGACAGGAGTCCGGAGCCCGGAGCCCGGAGCCCGGAGCCCGGAGCCCGGAGCCCGGAGCCCGGAGCCCGGAGCCCGGAGCCCGGAGCCCCGAGCCTGGAACATAACCCAAGCCCGGAGTTCTGAGCCGGTTACCTGGAGAACGGAGCCTTCAATTTACAAATAACCTGGAACCTTGAGTCTGGAGGGTGGAGCCTGAAGCGCAGAGTTTAGAGACCCGGGATTAAGGACTGGAGCTCGAAGCCCAGATCCTCAAACTTACCAAGTGCCGGGAGCCATGAGCCCGGAGCTTGGAGGTGAAAACGAGATCAGAGCAAGGGACTGACCCCGAGCCTGGAGCCCGGAGCATGGAGCTGTGAGCCTAGAGCCGTGAGCATGGAGATTTGAGCCTGGAGTCCGGAGCCTGGAAATGACCCCGTGCTTAAGCCTGAAGCCTGGAGCCTGGAGCCTGGAGCCTGGAGCGCGGAGCAAGGAGCGTGGAGCCTAGAGCCCGTGCCTTGAGCCCGTAGACTGAAAGTGACCCCATGAATGGAACATGACTGGGAAATTGGAACTGACTCCGTGCCAAGAGCCTGGAGCCCGAAGCCTTTAGTCTTGAGCATGGAGCCCGCAGCCCGCAGCCCGTAGCCTGGAGCTTGGAGCCTTAAGCCAGGAGCATTGAGCCCTTAGCCTGGAGCCTTAACTCTGGAGTCTGGAGCAATGACCGCGGAGCATGGAGCCTTGAGCCATGAGCCTGGAGCCTTAAGCATGGAGTCTAAAGCCAGGAGCCTGGAGCCCTGAGCCTGGAGCCTGGAGCCTGGAGCCTGGAGCCTGCAGCCTTGACTCTGGAGTCTTGAGCAATGACTGCGGAGCATGGAGCCTTGAGCCTGGAGCCTGGAGCCTGAAGCCAGGAGCCTGGAGCCCTGAGCCTGGAGCCTGGAGCCTGGAGCCTGAAGCCAGGAGCACTGAGCCCTTAGCCTGGAGCCTGGAGTCTAGACTCTGGAGTCTGGAACAATGACTGCGGAGCATGGAGCCTTGAGCCATGAGCCATGAGCCTGGAGCCTGGAGCCTGGAACCTGGAGCCTGGAGCCAAGAGCCTGGAGCCCTGAGCCTGGAGCCCTGGAGCCCTGAGCCTGGAGCCTTAAGCCAAGAGCCTGGAGCCCTGAGCCTGGAGCCTGGAGCCTTGACTCTGGAGTCTGGAGCCCTGACACCAAAGCATGGAGCCTTGAGCCTGGAACTGACCCCGAGCCTGGAGCCTGGAGCCTGGAGCCAAGAGCTTTAAGCATGGCGCCATGAGGCGGGAGCCCGGAGCCCGGAGCCTGGTGACTTGAGCCTGGAACTGACCCTGAGCCTTGAGCTTGGAGCCTTGTCCCCGGAGCATGGAAGTTACACCGTGCCTGGAGCCTTGAGCTTGGAGCCTTAAGCCTGGAGCCTAGTGCTGGGAGCCTTGAGCCTGGAACGCGTAGAAACGAACCTGGACTATGGAGCCTGTAGCCTTGAACTTACCCCAAGCCCCAAAGTGGAGCCAAAAACCTGGAGACTGGAACTTGGAACTGACCCCATGCCAAGAGCCATGAGCCTGGAGCCTTTAGCCTTGAGCCTAGAGCCTTGAGCCTTGAGCCTGGAGCCTGAAGCCAGGAGCACTGAGCCCTTAGCCTGGAGCCTAGACTCTGGAGTCTGGAGCAATGACCGCGGAGCATGGAGCCTTGAGCCATGAGCCTGGAGTCTGAAGCCAGGAGCCTGGAGCCCTGAGCCTGGAGCCCTGAGTTCTGAGCCTGAAGCCTTGACTCTGGAGTTTGGAGCCCTGACACCAAAGCATGGAGCCTTGAGCCATGAGCCTGGAGCCTGAAGCCAGGAGCCTGGAGCCCTGAGCCTGGAGCCCTGAGCTTGGAGCCTGAAGCCTTGACTCTGGAGTTTGGAGCCCTGACACCAAAGCATTGAGCCTTGAGCCTGGAACTGACCCTGAGCCTTTATCCCGGAGCCTGGAGCTCAAAGCATGGCGCCATGAGGCGGGAGCCCAAAGACCGGAGCCTGGTGACTTGAGCCTGGAACTGACCCTGAGCCTTGAGCTTGGAGCCTTGTGCCCGGAGTATGGAACTTACACCGTGCCTGGAGCCTTGAGCTTGGAGCCTTTAGCCTGGAGCCTAGTGCTGGGAGCCTTGAGCCTGGAACGCGTAGAAACGAACCTGGTCTATGGAGCCTGTAGCCTGGAACTGACCCCAAGCCCCAAAGTGGAGCCAAAAACCTGGAGCATGGAGCACGCAGCCAGAAGCCCACAGCCCAACGCCCGCAGCCTAGCCTGGAGCCCTGAGCCCGGAGCCTTGAGCCTGGATCGTGGAGCCATGAGCCTGGAGCCTTGAGCCTGGAGCCTGAAGCCAGGAGCCTTGAGCCCTTAGCCTGGAGCCTTCAGCCTTGACTCTGGAGTCTTGAGCAATGACCGCGGAGCCTGGAGCCTGGAGCCTGGAGCCAGGAGCCAGGAGCAAGGAGCCTGGAGCCAAGAGCCTGGAGCCCTGAGCCTGGAGCCTTGACTCTGGAGTCTGGAGCCCTGACACCAAAGCATGGAGCCTTGAGCCTGGAACTGACCCCGAGCCTGGAGCCTGGAGCCAAGAGCTTGAAGCATGGCGCCATGAGGCTGGAGCCCGGAGACCGGAGCCTGGTGACTTGAGCCTGGAACTGACCCTGAGCCTTGAGCTTGGAGCCTTGTCCCCGGAGCATGGAGCCTGGAGCCTGGAGCCTGGAGCCTGTTGCCTGGAACTGACTCCGAGTCCGGAGCCTGGATTCTGGAGCCCAGAGCATGGAAGTGACCCCGTTCCCAGAGCCTGGAGCCCAGGGCGTGGAACCCCAAGCATGGAACTTTGCTCGAAGCATGGAGCTTTTAGCCTGGAGACCAGAACTTGGACCTAAACCCAATGCCCCGAGCCTGGAGTCTGGAGCCCACGGGCCAGAGCATGGAATACACCCTGAACCCCAAACTTGGGTCCTGGTTCCTGGAGCCTTGAAATGATCCCGAGCCCAGAGCCTTGAGCTTTGAACCTGGAGTCTGGAGCCATGAGCATGGAGCCTCGAACCTGAAAAAAGACCCCAAGTCCAAAGCCAGGAGCCCGGAGCCTGGAAAAAACCTTGTGCATGGAGCCTGGAGCCTTGAACGCGTAGCAACGAGCCAGGAAAATGGAGCCTCTTGCCCTGAACTAACGCTGAGCTCAAAATGTGGAGCCTAAAACGTGGAGACCGGAACTTGGAACATACCCCATGCCCAGAGCCTGGAGCCTGAGGCCTGTAGCCTTGAGCTGTGAGCCAGGAACTGACACTGAGCCCGGCGCCTGAAGCATGGAGCCTTGAGCCTGGAACTGACAGCGAGAGTGGAGCCTTTAGCCTGGATCCCAGAGCTTGAAGCATGGAGGCTTGAGAGCGGAGCCTGGAGAATACATCCTGGAGTCTTGAGCCCTGACCCCGGAGCATGGAGCCCGGAGCCTGGAACTGACCCCGAGCCTGGTGCCTGGAGCCAAGAGCTTGAAGCATGGCGCCTTGAGCCTGGAGCCCGGTGGCTAGAGCCCGGTGACTTCAGCCTGGAATTGATTCCGAGCCTTGAGCTTGGAGACTTTACCCTGGAGCATGGAACTTACCCTGAGCCTGGAGCCTTGAGCTTGGAGCCTTCAGCCTGGAGCCTGGTGCCGGGAGGCTTTAGCCTTGATCGCGTAGCAACGAACCTGGACTATGGAGCCTGTAGCCTGGAACTGACATTGAGCCCGAAAAGTGGAGCCCAAAACCTGGAGACAAGATCTTGGAACTGACCCCATGCCAAGATCCTGGAGCCCAGAGCCTGGAGCCTTGAAGGGGGAGCACGGAGCCTGGAACTGACACTGAGCCCGGAGCCTTGAGCCTAGAGCCTGAAGCATGGAGCCCGGAGGTTGGAACTGACCCCCACCCTGGAGCCTATAGCCTGGAGCCCAGAGCATAAAGCACGTAGCCTTGAGCCTGGAGTCTAGAGCCTTGTGACTGGAGCCATTAACTGAATCTTAGCCTGGAGCCTGGAGTTTGAGCCCGGAGCATGGAACTACCCCAGAGACAAGAGCCTGGAGACCAGAGCCTTGAGCCTTGAGCCAGGTGCCATTAGTCTGGAATGTGTAGTCATGAACTTGGAGCATAGAACCTGTAGCCTGGCACTGTGCCCAAAATATGGAGCCTAAAACCTGGAGCCCAGAGCCACGAACGTATGGGCTAGGAGTATTCCTAGCCCAAAGCCTGGATCCCGGAGGAAGCAATGCGGACCCTGGAGCCTGGAGCCTGGAGCCTGGAGCATGGAACCTGGAGCCTTCAAACTGGAGCACGGAGCAACAAAATGACCCTTATCCCAGAGCATTGAGCTCTTAGTCTCGAACTGACTCCGATCCCGGATCCTGGAGCGCGGTGTCTTGATCCTGGCGCCTGGTGCCCGGAACCTGGAGCCTGGAGCCCGGAACCTTGAGCCCAGAGCCTGGAACTGACCGAGAGCCTAAAGCCTGGAGCAAGAAGCCTGGTACCCGGAGAATGGAACTGCCCCAAAGCCCGAAGCCTAGAGCCCGGAGCCTTGAGCGCAGAGCTGTGAGCCTTGAGTAGGGAGCCCAGAATCTGAAGGCTTTAGACTCGAGGCTTGAGCCCTGAGACCAGAGCCCTGAACTTAACCCTAGCTCGGATTCTTGTAATCGAAGAATGGAGCCTGGAGCCTGGAGCCTGGAGCCTGGAGCCTGGAGCCTGGAGCCAGGAGCCAGGAGCCAGGAGCCTGGAGCCATGAGCCTTGAGCCTGGAGCCTGGAGCCTGGAGCCCTTAACTGACCTCAGGCCTGGAGCATTGATACTGGAGCTTGGAGCCTTGAGCCCTTAACTGACCCCAAGCCCGGAGCATGGAGCCATGAGCCTGGAGCTTGGAACCTGGAGCCTGGAGCCTTGAGTTTTGAGCCTGGAGCCCTTAACTGACCTAAGGCCCGGAACATTGAGACTGGAGCTTGGAGCCTGGAGCCATTAACTGACCCCAAGCCCGGAGCATGGAGCCATGAGCCTGGAGCTTGGTGCCTGGAGCCTTGAGCCTTGAGCCTTGAGTCCAGAACCCACAGCCATGAAATTACCCTGAGCAAGGAACCTTTAGCCTGGACATGGTGTAAGGGGAACGGAGCCTTGAACCGGGAGCCTGGAGCCCGATGTGCAGTGCTTGAAATTTACCCGGAGCCTCGAGGCTTTAGCTAGAGCCTTTAGCTTGAGCCTGGAGTCTGGAGCCTTGAGCCTTGAGCCTGGAGCCTGGAGCCCTTAACTGACCTCAGGCCTGGAGCATTGAGACTGGAGCTTGGAGCCTGGAGCCCTTAACTGACCCCAAGCCTGGAGCATGGAGCATGGAGCCATGAGCCTGGAGATTGGAACCTGGAGCCTGGCGCCTGGAGCCTTGAGTTTTGAGCCTGGAGCCCTTACCTGACCTCAGGCCCGGAGCATTGAGACTGGAGCTTGGAGCCTGGAGCCTGGAGCCATTAACTGACCCCAAGCCCGGAGCATGGAGCATGGAGCCATGAGCCTGGAGCTTGGAGCCTGGAGCCTGGTGCCTGGAGCCTTGAGCCTTGAGCCTTGAGTCAAGAACCCACAGCCTGGAAATTACCCTGAGCAAGGAACCTTTAGCCTGGACATGGTGTAAGGGGAACGGAGCCTTGAACCGGGAGCCTGGAGCCCGATGTGCAGTGCTTGAAATTTACCCGGAGCCTCGAGGCTTTAGCTATGAGCCCGGAGCATGGATCTGACCCCAAGCCCGGAGCCCTGTGTCTGGAACCAGGAGCCTGGAGCGCGGAGCCTGGATCCTTTAGCCCGGAGCCTGAAACTGATTCCGAGCCCCTAGTCTTTAGCCGGTAGCCTGGAGCACGGAGCCTACAAGTGACCAAGACCCTGGAGCCTTGAGCCTGGAGTCAAGAGAATTAACCATGCAGACTTGAGCCTGGAGCCTGGAGCCTGGAGCCTGGAGCCTAGAGCGTGGAACTGACCCAAGCCTCGAGTTTGGAGCCTTGAGCCCGGAGAAAAGAATTTACCCCGAGCCTGGAGCTTTGAGCTTTGAACCTTCAGCCTTGAGCCTGGTGCTGGGAGCCTAGAGTCTGGAACACGTAGCAACGAGGCTGGAAAATGGAGCCATTTGCCATGAACTGACCCCGACCACGACATTTGGAGCCTTAAACCTGGAGACTGGAACTGGGAACTGACCCCATGCCCAAAGCCTGGAGCCTTGAGCCTGGAGCCCGGAGCCTGGAACTGACACTGAGACAGGAGTCTTTAGCCTTGATCCCATAGCCTGGAGCCTGGAGACGGGAGCCTAGAGCCTGGAGCCTGGTGCTGGGAGTCTTTTTCCTGGAACGCTTGGAAACGAACCTGGACAATGGAGCCTGTAGCCTGGAACTGACCTCTATCCCAAAAAGTGGAGCCTTAAACTTTTTCACCAGATCTTGGAACTGACGCCATGCAAAGAGCCTTGAACCCGGAGCCTGGAACCTTGAGGGGGGAGCACGGAGCCTGGAACTGACCCCGAGACTGGAGCCTGGAGACCAGAGCCTTGAGCCTTGAGCCAAGTGCCATTAGCCTGGAATGTGTAGTCACGAACTTGGAGCATAGAACCTGTAGCCTGGAAATGTGCCCAAAATATGGAGCCTAAAACCTGGAGCCCGGAGCCACGAACATATGGGCTAGGAATATTCGTAGCCCAAAGCCTGGATCCCGGAGGAAGAAAAGCGGAGCCTGGAGCCTGGAGCCTTGAGCCTGGTGCCTGGAGCCTGGAGCCTGGAGCCTGGAACCTGGAACCTGGAGCATGGAACCTGGAGCCTGCAAACTGGAGCACGGAGCAACAAACTGACACTTATCCCAGAGCATTGAGGCCAGAGTCTCGAACTGACCCCGATCTTAGATCCTGGAGCGCGGTGTCTGGACCCTGGAGCCTGGTGCCCAGAACTTGGAGCCTGGAGCCCGGAGCCTTGAGCCCGGAGCCTGGAACTGACCAAGAGCCTTAAGCCTGGAGCCTAAAGCCTGGTACACGGCGAATGGAACTGCCCCAAAGACCGAAGCCTGGAGCTCGGAGCCTTGAGCGCAGAGCCATGAGCCTTGAGCAGGGAGCCCGGAATCTGAAGGCTGGAGACTGGAGTCTTGAGCCCTTAGCCCGGAGCCTGGAACTTAACCCTAGCTCGGATTCTTGAAATCGGAGAATGGAGCGCGGAGCCTGGAGCTCGGAACCTGGAGCCTGGAGCCTGGAGCCTGGACCCTTGAGCCTGGAGTCTTGAGCCTGGAGCCTGGATTGTGGAACCTGGAGCCTGGAGCCCTTGACTGACCCCTAGCCCGGAGCATGGAGCCTGGAGCCTGGAGCCCGGAGCCTTGAGCCCAGAGCCTGGAACTGACCAAGAGCCTTAAGCCTGGAGCCATAAGCCTGGTACCCGGAGAATGGAACTGCCCCAAAGCCCGAAGCCTAGAGCCTGGAGCCTTGAGCGAAGAGCCATGAGCCTTGAGTAGGGAGCCCAGAATCTGAAGGCTTTAGACTCGAGGCTTGAGCCCTGAGACCAGAGCCCTGAACTTAACCCTAGCTCGGATTCTTGAAATCAAAGTATGGAGCGCGGAGCCTGGAGTTAGGAGCCTGGAGCCTGGAGCCAAGAGCCTGGAGCCCTGAGCCTGGAGCCTGGAGCCTGGAGCCTGGAGCCTTGACCCTGGAGCCTGGAGCCTGGAGCCTTGAGCCTGGAGCCTGGAGCCCTTAACTGACCTCAGGCCTGGAGCATTGAGACTGGAGCTTGGAGCCAGGAGCCCTTAACTGACCCCAAGCCCGGAGCATGGAGCATGGAGCCATGAGCCTGGAGCTTGGAACCTGGAGCCTTGAGCCTTGAGCCTGGAGCCTGGAGCCAAGAGCCTAGAGCCTGGAGCCTGGAGCCTTGAGCCTTGAGCCTTGAGCCTGGAGTCTGGAGCCTTGAGCCTTGAGCCTGGAGCCTGGAGCCCTTAACTGACCTCAGGCCTGGAGCATTGAGACTGGAGCTTGGAGCCTGGAGCCCTTAACTGACCCCAAGCCTGGAGCATGGAGCATGGAGCCATGAGCCTGGAGATTGGAACCTGGAGCCTGGCGCCTGGAGCCTTGAGTTTTGAGCCTGGAGCCCTTACCTGACCTCAGGCCCGGAGCATTGAGACTGGAGCTTGGAGCCTGGAGCCTGGAGCCATTAACTGACCCCAAGCCCAGAGCATGGAGCATGGAGCCATGAGCCTGGAGCTTGGAGCCTGGAGCCTGGTGCCTGGAGCCTTGAGCCTTGAGCCTTGAGTCAAGAACCCACAGCCTGGAAATTACCCTGAGCAAGGAACCTTTAGCCTGGACATGGTGTAAGGGGAACGGAGCCTTGAACCGGGAGCCTGGAGCCCGTTGTGCAGTGCCTTAAACTTCCCCGGAGCCTCAAGGCTTTAGCTATGAGCCCGGAGCATGGATCTGACCCCAAGCCCGGAGCCCTGTGTCTGGAACCAGGAGCCTGGAGCGAGGAGCCTGGATCCTTTAGCCCGGAGCCTGAAACTGATTCCGAGCCCTGAGTCTTGAGTCAGTAGCCTGGAGCACGGAGCCTGCAACTGACCAAGACCCTGGAGCCTGGAGTCAAGAGAATTAACCATGAAGACTTGAGCATGGAGCCTGGAGCCTAGAGCGTGGAACTGACCCCAAGCCTCGAGCTTGGAGCCTTGAGCCCGGAGAAAAGAATTTACCCCGAGCCTGGAGCTTTGAGCTTTGAGCCTTCAGCCTTGAGCCTTGTGCCTAGAGTCTGGAACACGTAGCAACGAGGCTGGAAAATGGAGCCATTTGCCTTGAACTGACCCCGAGCACGACATTTGGAGCCTTAAACCTGGAGACTGGAACTGGGAACTGACCCCATGCCCAAAGCCTGGAGCCCGGAGCCTGGAGCCTTGAGCGGGGAGCCCGGAGCCTGGAACTGACACTGAGACAGGAGTCTTTAGCCTTGATCCCAGAGCCTGGAGCCTAGAGCCTGGAGCCTGGAGCCGGGAGCCTAGAGCCTGGAGCCTGGTGCTGGGAGTCTTTTGCCTGGAACGCTTGGAAACGAACCTGGACAATGGCGCCTGTAGCCTGGAACTGACCTCTATCCCGAAAAGTGGAGCCTTAAACTTTTTCACCAGATCTTGGAGCTGACCCCATGCAAAGAGCCTTGAGCCCGGAGCCTGGAACCTTGAGGGGGGAGCACGGAGCCTGGAACTGACCCCGAGACTGGAGCCTGGAGACCAGAGCCTTGAGCCAAGTGCCATTAGCCTGGAATGTGTAGTCACGAACTTGGAGCATAGAACCTGTAGCCTGGAAATGTGCCCAAAATATGGAGCCTAAAACCTGGAGCCCAGAGCCACGAACGTATGGGCTAGGAATATTCGTAGCCCAAAGCCTGGATCCCGGAGGAAGCAACACGGAGCCTGGAGCCTTGAGCTTTGAGCCTGGTGCCTGGAGCCTGGAGCCTGGAACCTGGAACCTGGAGCATGGAACCTGGAGCCTGCAAACTGGAGCACGGAGCAACAAACTGACCCTTATCCCAGAGCATTGAGGCCAGAGTCTCGAACTGACCCCGATCTTTGATCCTGGTGTCTGGACCCTGGAGCCTGGTGCCCGGAACTTGGAGCCTGGAGCCCGGAGCCTTGAGCCCGGAGCCTGGAACTGACCAAGAGCCTTAAGCCTGGAGCCTAAAGCCTGGTACAACGGCGAATGGAACTGCCCCAAAGACCGAAGCCTGGAGCTCGGAGCCTTGACCGCAGAGCCATGAGCCTTGAGCAGGGAGCCCGGAATCTGAAGGCTGGAGACTGGAGTCTTGAGCCCTTTGCCCGGAGCCTGGAACTATACCCTAGCTCGGATTCTTGAAATCGGGGAATGGAGCGCGGAGCCTGGAGCTCGGAACCTGGAGCCTGGACCCTTGAGCCTGGAGTCATGAGCCTGGAGCCTGGAGCCTGGATTGTGGAACTTGGAGCCTGGAGCCCTTAACTTACCCCTAGCCCGGAGCATGGAGCCTGGAGCCTGGAGCCTGGAGCTTGGAGCCTGGAGCCCTTAACTGACCCGAAGCCCTGAGAATGGAGCATTGGAGCCTTGTGCTTGTAGCCTGGAGCCTGGAGCCTGGAGCCTGGAGCCCGGAACCAGGAGCCAAAAGCCTGAAACTGACATTGAGCCTGGAGCCTGGAGTCTGGAGCCATGAGTGCAGAACCCACAGCCTGGAAATTACCCTGAGCAAGGGACCTTTAGCCTGGACATGGTGTAAGGGGCACAGAGCCTGGAGCCGGAAGCCTGGAGCCCCACGTGCGGTGCATGACACTGACCCCGAGCCTAGAGGCTTTAGCCTTGAGCCCGGAGCATGGATCTGACCCCAAGCCCAGAGCCCTGTGTCTGGAACCAGTAGCCTTGAGCGCGCAGCCTGGATCCTTTAGCCCGGAGCCTGAAACTGATTCCGAGCCTGGAGCATGGAGCCTGCAACTGACCAAGACTCCGGAGCCTGGAGCCATGAGCCTGGAGCCTTGAGTCAAGAGAATGAACCATGCAGCCTTGAGCATGGAGCCTGGAGCCTGGAGCCTGGAGCCTAGAGCGTGGAACTGACCTCAAGCCTAGAGCTTGGAGCCTTGAGCCCAGAAAAAGTAATTTACCCCCAGCCTGGTGCTTTGAGCTTTGAGCCTTCAGCCTTGAGGCTTGTGCTGGGAGCCTAGAGTCTGGAACACGTAGCAATGAGGCTGGAAAATGGAGCCATTTGCCTTGAACTGACCCCGAGCACGAAATGTGGAGCCTAAAACCTGGAGACTGGAACTTGGAACTGACCCCATGCCCAGAGCCTGGAACCCGGAGCCCGGAGCCTGGAGCCTTGAGCGGGGAGCCTGGAGCCTGGAACTGACACAAAGCCAGGCGTCTTTTGCCTGGATCCCAGAGCCTTGAGCCTGGAGCCTGGAGTCTGGAGCCCTTTACTGACCCCTTGCCCAGAGAATGGAGCATGGAGCCTAGACCTTGTAGCCTGGAGCCCGAAACCTTTACCCCAAAGCCTGGAACTGACACTCAGTCTAGAGCCTGGAGCCTTGAGCTTGGAGCTTGGAGCCTGGAGCCTGGAGCCTGAAGCCTGGAGCCTGGAGCCATAGGCTTTGAGCCTGGAGCCCAGAGCTCAAAGCCTGGAAATTACCCTGAGCAAGGAACAAGGAGTCGGGAGCCGGTAGCCTGGAGACCAGAGCCTACAACTGAAAAAGACCCATGAGCCTGGCGCCTTGAGCCTGAATCCGTGAGCCTGGAGCCCACAGCTCAGAGCCTTGAGAGCGAAGGCTGGAGAGCAGAGCCTGGAGCCTTTAGCCTGGAACTAACCCCAAGCCTTGAGCCTTGAGCCAAGAGCTTGAAGCATGGTGCCTTGAGCCTGGAGCCTGGAGCCCGGAGCCTAGAGCCCAGTGACTTGAGCCTGGAATTGACCCCGAGCCTTGAGCTTGGAGCTTTTACCCTGGAGCAAGGAACTTACCCTGAGCCTGGAGCCTTGAGCTTTGAGCCTTCAGCCTGGAGCCTGGTGTTGGGAGCCTTGAACTTTGAACGCATAGCAACAAACCTGGACTATGGAGCCTATAGCCTGGAACTGACCTCGAGCCCGAAAAGTGGAGCCTAAAACCTGGGAACACGATCTTGGAACTGACCCCATGCCCAGAGCCTGGAGCCCGGAGCCTGGAGCCTTGAGCGGGGAGCCCGGAGCCTTGAACTGACACAGAGCCAGGCATCTTTAGCCTTGAGCCTGGAGCCTGGAGCCCTTTACTGACCCCTTGTCCAGAGTATGTAGCAAGGAGCCTTAAGCTTGTAGCATGGAGCCCGAAACCTGGAGCCCAAAGCCTCGAACTGACACTCAGCCTGGACCCTAGAGCCTTGAGCTTGGTGCTTGGAGCCCTGAGCCTGGAGCCTGGAGCCCTGAGCCTGGAGTCTGGAGCCTGGAGCCTTGGGCCTGGAGCCTGGAGCCCAGAGCTCACTGCCTGGAAATTACCCTGAGCAAGGAACCAGGAGTCTGGAGCCGGTAGCCTTGAGAACGGAGCCTGCAACTGACCAAGACCCATGAGCCGGGCGCCTATAGCCTGAAGCCGTGAGCCTTGAGCCCACAGTCTTGAGAGTGAACCCTGGAGAGAAGAGCCTGGAGCCTTTAGCCTGGAACTGACCCCAAGCCTGGAGCCTGGAGCCAAGAGCTTGAAGCATGGTGCCTTGAGCCTTGACCCCGGAGCCCGGTGATTTGAGCCTGGAATCTACCCCGAGCCTTGAGCTTGGAGCCTTCACCCTGGAGCATGGAACTTACCCTGAGCCTGGATCCTTGAGCATGGAGCTTTCAGCCTGGAGCCTGGTGTTTGGAGCCTTGAGCCTTGAACGCGTAGCAACGAACCTGGACTATGGAGCCTATAGCCTGGAACTGACCTCGAGCCCGAAAAGTGGAGCCCAAAACCTGGAGACCAGATCTTGGAACTGACCCCATGCCAAGAGCCTGGAGCCAAGAGCCTGGAACCTTGAGGAAGGGGCACGGAGCCTGGAACTGACTCTGAGCCTGGAGCCTATAGGCTTGAGCCCAAAGCATGAAGCACGGGGCCTGGAGTCTAGAGCCTGGTGACTGGAGCCATGAACTGACCCTGAGACTTGAGCCTGGAGTCTTGAGCCCTGAGCATGGAACTGACCCGGAGGCTGGAGCCTGGAGACCGGAGCCTTGAGCCTGGAGCCAGGTGCCAGTAGCCTTGAACGCATAGTCACGAACCTGGAGCATAGAACCTTTAGCCTTGAACAGTGTCCAAAATATGGAGCCTACAACCGGGAGCCCGGAGCCACGAAGATACTCTGAGCCAAAAGCCTGGATCCCGGAGGAAGGAATGCGGAGCCTGGAGCCTGGAGCCTGGAGCCTGGAGCCTTGAGCCTGGAGCATTGTACCATGAGCCTGCAAACTTGAACACGGAGCAACAAACTGACCCTTATCCCAGAGCATTGAGCCCAGAGCCTCAAACTGACCCCGATCCCGGATCCTGGAGTGCGGTTTCTGGAACCTGGAAACTGTTGCACGGAACCTGGAACCTAGAACCTGGAGCCCGGAGCCTTGAGCCCGGAGCCTGGAACTGACCAAGAGCCTTAAGCCTGGAGCCTGATGCCTGGTACCCAGAGAATGGACCTGCCCCAAAGCCAGAATCCTGGAGCCCGGAGCCTTGAGCGCAGAGCCATGAGCCTTGAGCAGGGAGCCCAGAATCTTAAGGCTTGAGACTGGAGGCATGAGCCCTTAGCCCGGAGCCTGGAACTTAACCCTAGCTCGGATTCTTGAAATTGGAGAATGGAGCGCGGAGCTCGGAGCCTGGAGCCTGGAGCCTGGAGTTCTGAGCATTTAGCTTTGAGCCTGGAGCCTGGAGCTTGGAGCCCTTAACTGACCCAAGGCCCGGAGCATGGAGCATGGAGCCTGGAGTTTGGATCCTGGAGCCCTTAACTGACCCCAAGCTCGGAGCATGGAACATGGAGCATGGAGCCTGGAGCCTGGAGCCTAGAGCCTAGAGCCTAGAGCCTAGAACCTGGAGCCCGGAACCTGGAGCCAAAAGCCTGAAACTGACACTAAGCCTGGAGCCTGGAGCCAAGAGCCCAATACCTGGAAATTACCCTGAGCAAGGAACACTGAGCCTTGACCTGGTGTAAGGGGCACGGATCCTGGAGCCTGGAGCCCGGTGTGCGGTTCCTGAACCTGACCCCGAGCCTAGAGGGTTTAGCCTTAAACCCGGAGCATGGATCTGACCCCAAGCCCGGAGCCCTGTGTCTGGAACCAGGAGCCTGGAGCGAGGAGCCTGGATCCTTTAGCCCGGAGCCTGAAACTGATTCCGAGCCCTGAGTCTTGAGTCAGTAGCCTGGAGCACGGAGCCTGCAACTGACCAAAACCCTGGAGCCTGGTGCCTTGAGCCTGGAGCCCTTAGCCGTGAGCCTTGAGCCCGCAGCCCGGAGCCTGGACAGCAAAGCCTGAAGAGCAGAGCCTGGAGCCTTGAGCCTTGAACTGACCCCGAGCCTTGAGCCTGGAGCCTGGAGTCAAGAGAATGAATCATGCAGCCTTGAGCATGGAGCCTGGAGCGTAGAGCGTGGAACTGACCCCAAGCCTCGAGCTTGGAGCCTTGAGCCCGGAGCAAGGAAATTACCCCGAGCCTGGAGCTTTGAGCTTTGAGCCTTCAGCCTGGTGCCGGGAGCCTAGAGTCTGGAACACGTAGTAACGAGACTTGAAAATGGAGCCATTTACCTTGAACTGACCCAGAGCACGAAATTTGGAACCTTAAACCTGGAGAAATGAATTTGGAACTGACCCCATGCCCAGAGCCTGGAGCCTGGAGCCTGGAGCCCGGAGCCCGGAGCCTGGAGCCCGGAGCCTGGAGCCCGGAGCCTGGAGCCTGGAGCGGGGAGTCCGGAGCCTGGAAGTGACACTGAACTTGGCGCCTTAAGCCTGGATCCCAGAGCTTGAAGCATGGAGCCTGGAGCCTGGAGCCTGGAGCCTGGAGCCTGGAGTCTAGAGCCCTGATCCTGGAGAATGGAGTCCCGAGCTTTTAGCCCGGTGACTTCAGCATGGAATTAACCTTGAGCCATGAGCTTTGAGCCTTTACCCTGGAGCATAGAACTTAAACTGAGTCTGGAGCCTTGAGCTTGGAGCCTTCAGCCTGGAGCCTTGTGCTGGGAGCAATTAGCCTGGAACATGTAGCAACGAACCTCGACTATGGAGCTTGTAACCTGGAACTGACCTCGAGCCCGAAAAGTGGAGCCTAAACCCTGGAGACCAGATCTTGGAACTGACCCCATACCAAGAGCATAAAGCACGGAGCCTTGAGCCTGGAGTCTAGAGCCTTGTGACTGGAGCCATAAACATACCCTGAGCCTTGAGCCTGGAGTCTTGAGCCCGGAGCATGGAACTGACCCCGAGGCTTGAGCCTGGAGAACAGAGCCTTGAGCAAGGTGCCATTAGCCTGGAAGTTGTAGTCACGAACTTGGAGCATAGAACCTGTAGCCTGTAACTGTGCCCATAATATGGAGCCTAAAACCTGGAGCCCGGAGCCATGAACATACTCCGAGCCCAAAGCCTGGATCCCAGAGGAAGTAAAGAGGAGCCTGGAGCCGTGAGCCTGGAGCCTTGAGCCACGAGCCTTCAAACTTGAGCCCGGAGCCAGAAACTGACCCTGAGCCGACAGCCTGGAACTGAGCCCGATCCCGGATCCTGGAGCGCGGTGTCTTGAACCTGGAAACATGAGCCCGGAACCTGGAGCCCGGAACCTGGAGCCTGGAGCCTGGAGCCTGGAGCCTTGAGCCCGGAGCCTAGAACTGACCCAGAGCCTTAAGCCTCTAGCCTGAATCCTGGTACCCGGAGAATTGAACTGCTAAAAAGCCCGAAGCCTGAAGACTGGAGCCTTGATTGCGGAGCCATGAGCCTTTGAGCAGGGAGCCCGGAGTCTGAAGCCTGGAGACGGGAGGCTTGAGCCCTGAGCCCGGAGCCTGGAACTTAACATTAGCCCAGATTCCTGAAATCTGAGAATGGAGCACGGAGCCTGGAGCTCGGAGCCCTGAGCCTTGAGCCTGGCGTTTGGAGCCTGGCGTTTGGAGCCTGGAGCCTGGAGCCTGGAGCCTGGAGCCTGGAGCCTTGAGCCTTGAGCCTTGAGCCTTGAGCCTGGAGCCCTTTACTGACCCAAAGCCCGGAGCATGGCGCATGGAGAATGGAACTTTGAGGTTGGAGCCTGGATCCTGGAGCCTGGATCCTGGAGCCTGGAGCCTGGAGCCTGGAGCCTGGAGCCTGGAGCCTGGAGCCCGGAACCTGAATTCTGGAACCTTAAGCCCAAAGCCTGGAACTCACACTGAGCCTGGAGCCTTGAGCCTGGAGCCTGGAGCCTGGAGCCCGGAGCCCAAAGCCTGGAAATTACCCTGAGCCAAGAACCTGGCACCTTGACCTGGTGTTTGGGGCACGGAGCCAGGAGCTTGGAGCCCGATGCGTGGTGCCTGAAACTGACCCCGAGCCTAGAGGCTTTTGCCTGGCGCCCGTAGAACAGAACTGACCCCAAGCCCGGAGCCCTGTTCCTGGAATCTGGAGCCTGGAGCGCGCAGCCTGGATCCTTAAGCCCGGAGCCTGAAACTGATCCCAATCCTGGAGTCTGGAGCCGGTAGCCTGGAGAACGGAGTCTGCAACTGACCAAGACCCTGGAGCCTGGCGCCTTGAGCCTGGAGCCATGGCTACATAGCCATGAGCCTGGAGCCTGGATGCTGGAGCCTGGAGCCATCATCCTGGAGCCTTGAGCCTTCAGCCTTAAGCCTGGAGCCTTTGGCCTAGTGCGTGGAATCTAGAGCCCAGACCTTTATGACTGGAGCCCGGAACCCAGATTCTCGAAGTGACCCAGAGCCCGGAGAAAAGAACCCGGAGCCTTGAACTGACCATGAATATTGAGCCTTGATCCCTGAGCCTGGAACCCGAACCCTGGAACCCGAAGCCTGGATCCTGTAGCATGGAGCCGTGAGCTTGGAGCCTGGAGCATAGAGCCTGGAACTGACCTTAAGTCCGGACCTTGGAGCCCGGACAAAAGAAATGACCCCAAGCCCGGAGCCCTGAACATGGAGCGTGGAGCGCGGATCCTGGAACTGACCCCGAGCACAGAACCTTGAGCTCGGAGCCTGGGGCCCGGATCATGGAGCCGTGAGCATGGAGCAGTGAGCCTGGAGCCGGGAGCCCAAAGCCTTGTACTGACCCGGAGTCAAGAGACTTGATCCTGGAGTCATGAGCCCGGAGCCTGGAAATGACCCTGTGCCTGGAGCCTTGAGCCCAGAGCCTAGAACTGACCCCGAGCACAAAACCTTGAGCCAGGACCCTGCAGCCCGGAGACTGGAACTGACCCCGAGCCTGGAGCCTGGAGCTTGAAGCATTGAGCCGTGAGCATGGAGCCGTGAGCCTGGAGCCTGGAGCCTGGAACTGACCCCGAGTGCGGGGCCTTGAACCTGGATTCTGGAGCCCGGAGTGTGGAAATGACCCCGTTCTCAGAGCCTGGAGCCAGGGGCGTGGATCCCCGAGCATGGAACTTACCCCGAACCCGAAGCCTTAGGCTTACAGGGGTTCTTGTTAAGTATTTGTTATTATAGCGCTCTTACTCCCTGTGTAAAAGAGGCTTTTATTTTGTAGACGCCTACAGGATGTTGTGTATGTATTTCCTGTTGTCTTCTCCTGTTCGGCGCTCATGGTCATGGCTGTAGGCTGCGCGTAGGCTACGCGCTATATAAGTTGTGAGTAAAAATTATAATAAATATGCCCACAAAAGCGGCTAAAGAGAACACACGTGAAAGCATCGTTTATTGCAGTGGAAGCCAGAATCCGGACTTGCACGCTTTAACAGTTCTGTCTGGAAAAAAAACAAAAACAAAGTCCTTCATACGGTTCGACTTTTACCGTTATCCAGCTCCAGATGAGAAAAGTACCGGAAGTTTAAAGGGGGATCAGCTAACCGGCGTTCTGTCTTTGAAAAAACAAAAAAGATTCCCGCACAGGCCTGGAAAAATAGCAAAGTCCCACACAGGCCTGGAAAAAAGACAGACTCCACACGGTCCGCCGGCCGTCCCGGCCTAATCCTGACCCGGGTAAGCGCGACATTTCTCGGCGCTCCTCCTCCTCAGCGCATGCCAATGTGCAGCTTCAAGGTGGCTGGAAGAAAAAGGGGGAGAAAAAGGGAAAAGAAGAACCAGGACCAGGGCGAGAGTTCGTCCCCGAGTGTGAGGCTCTGATGTTGGGCAGAATTCCGTTCCCACTGGGGGGGGGTTTGAAAAAGTTCCACAACTCAGTGAGTAGCTTTAAGGGGGTTGGAGAGAGAAGAGAGGGGGAGAGAGGGGAAAAGATTCAGACCTGGAACAAGGTTAGGTTTCGGGCTGAAGTTGAGGCAGAGGTTAAACAAAAAGAAAAAAAAGGTGTTAGGCTTACAGGGGTTGTCTCTGGAAAAGAAATAACAAAGTTCAACATACAGTTCATGTTTTATCGTTATCCAGCTCCAGATGAGAAAAGAACCGGAGCTTAAAAAAAGGGCTAACCGGTGTTCTGTCTCTGGAAAAATAACAATGTCCCACACGGGCTGGAAAAAAGACAGAGTCCACACCGTCCACCAGTCTAACCCTGACGAGGGTCAGTGCGACATTTCCCAGTGCTCTTCCTCGTCCATGCACGCCAGTGTGCAGCTTTAAGGGGGTTGGAGGAAAGAGGGAGAGAGAGCAAGAGAGAAAGAAAGACAAAGAATCAGGACCACGGACAGAGTTCGTCCACTAGAGTGTGGCAGCAATGTCAGGCAGCATTCAATCTCCACGGGGCGGTTTGAGAAATGCCAGAACTAGGTGTGAAGCTTTACGTTCTGCTTGAGAAAAAACATCCTTGTCTCAAAAGTGACCAAATCAGTTCTGCTTGCGTGAAAAGCTCAAAAATGACCTTTTTACCAATATAGTAAGAAAAGAATGAAAACACTAAAAAACAAGTAAAAAAAAAAGTGTTTTATGGCTATTTTGCTATAGGTTTTCAGGTCTTGAAAAAACGTCCTTGTCTCAAAGTGAAAAAAAAAAGCTTCTGATCGTCTGAAACGCTCAAAAATGACATTTTTGCATCTTCTACTCATAAAAGCATAAAAACACTAAAAACAAGTCAGAAATAAGTTTTTTATGGCTGTTTTTTTAAAAGTCTTCTCAAATCATGAAGTTCTGCTTGAAAAACACATCTTTGTCTCAAAGTGACCAAAACAGCTTCTTATCGTCTTAAACGCTCAAAAATGACATTTTTAATCTTCTACTCATAAAAGCATAAACACACTAAAAACAAGTCAGAAACAAGTGTTTTATGGCTGTTTTGTCAAAGTCTTCTCAGATCATGAAGTTCTGCTTGAGAAAAACCACCCCTTTCTCAAAGTGACCAAAACAGCTTCTTATCGTCTGAAACGCTCAAAAATGACATTTTTTCCTCTTCTACTCAGAAAAGCATGTAAACACTAAAAACAAGTGAGCAATAAGTGTTTTATGGCTGTTTTGTCAAAGTCTTCTCAAATAATGAAGTTCTGCCTTAAAAACACATCTTTGTCTCAAAGTGACCAAAAAAGCTTCTGATCGTCTGAAACGCTCAAAAATGACATTTTTGCATCTTCTACTCATAAAAGCATAAAAACACGAAAAACAAGTCAGCAATAAGTATTTTATGGCTGTTTTTTAAAAAGTCTTCTATAATCATGAAGTTCTGCTTAAAAAACACATCTTTGTCTCAAAGTGACCAAAACAGCTTCTTATCGTCTGAAACGCTCAAAAATGACATTTTTGAATCTTCTACTCATAAAAGCATAAAAACACTAAAAACAAGTCAGAAATAAGTGTTTTATGGCTGTTTTGTCAAAGTCTTCTCAGATCATGAAGTTCTGCTTGTGAAAAAACATCCTTTTCTCAAAGTGACCAAAACAACTTCTTGTCGTCTGAAACGCTCAAAAATGACATTTTTGCCTCTTCTACTCAGAAAAGAATGAAAAAACTAAAAATAAGTCAGAAATAAGTGTTTTATGGCTATTTTTTTTGAAGTTTTATCAAATCATGAAGTTCTGCTTGAAAAAAACAGATCTTTTTCTCAAAGTGACCAAAACAGCTTCTTCTCGTTTGAAACGCTCAAAAAGGACATTTTTGCCTCTTTTACTCATAAACACATAAAAACACTAAAAACAAGTCAGAAATAAGTGTTTTATGGCTGTTTCTTAAAAGTCTTCTCAAATCATGAAGTTCTGCTTGAAAAAAACATCATTGTCTCAAAGTGACCAAAACAGCTTCTTATCGTCTGAAACGCTAAAAAAGGACATTTTTGCCTCTTCTACTCAGAAAAGAAGGAAAACACTAAAAACAAGTAGAAAACAAGTTTTTTATGGCATTTTTGTATAAGTATTCTCAAATCAGGAAGTTCAGCTGGAAAAAAAAAATCCTTGTCTCAAAGTGACCAAAACAGCTTCTAATCGTGTAAAACGCTCAAAAATGACATTTTTACCTACACAGTCAGAAAAGCATGAAAACACTAAAAAAAAAAAAAGAGTCAGAAATAAGTTTTTTATGGCTGTTTTTTTCCAAGTCTTCTTAGATCATGAAGTTCTGCTTGAGAAAAAAAACATCCTTTTCTCAAAGTGACCAAAAAAAATCTTCTCATCGTCTGAAACGCTCAAAAATGACATTATTGCCTCTTCTACAAAGAAAACAAGGAAAACCCAGAAGTCTGGGCATTGTGGTGAGCCTGTAGCCCTTAGCCCAGCACTAGGAGCCCTTTGAGCCATGAACTGAACACGAGACCGGAGCCCGTAAGCCTGGAAATGAACGCAAACATGGAGCCCGGAGCCCGGAACTCGGAGCCCGAAGAACGAAGCCCGGAGCCTCTAGGCCGGAGACAGGAGTCCGGAGCCCGGAGCCCGAGGCCCGGAGCCCGGAGCCCGGAGCCCCGAGTCTGGAACATAACCCAAGCCCGGAGTTCTGAGCCGGTTACCTGGAGAACGGAGCCTTCAATTTACAAATAACCTGGAACCTTGAGTCTTGAGGGTGGAGCCTGGAGCGCAGAGTTTAGAGACCCGGGATTAAGGACTGGAGCTCGAAGCCCAGATCCTCAAACTTACCAAGTGCCGGGAGCCATGAGCCCGGAGCTTGGAGGTGAAAACGAGATCAGAGCCAGGGACTGACCCCGAGCCTGGAGCCCGGAGCATGGAGCTGTGAGCCTAGAGCCGTGAGCATGGAGATTTGAGCCTGGAGTCCGGAGCCTGGAAATGACCCCGTGCTTAAGCCTGAAGCCTGGAGCCTGGAGCGCGGAGCAAGGAGCGTGGAGCCTAGAGCCCGTGCCTTGAGCCCGTAGACTGAAAGTGACCCCATGAATGGAACATGACTGGAAATTGGAACTGACTCCGTGCCAAGAGCCTGGAGCCCGGAGCCTTTAGTCTTGAGCATGGAGCCCGCAGCCCGCAGCCCGTAGCCTGGAGCTTGGAGCCTTAAGCCAGGAGCATTGAGCCCTTAGCCTGGAGCCTTAACTCTGGAGTCTGGAGCAATGACCGCGGAGCATGGAGCCTTGAGCCATGAGCCTGGAGCCTTAAGCATGGAGTCTAAAGCCAGGAGCCTGGAGCCTGAAGCCAGGAGCCTGGAGCCCTGAGCCTGGAGCCTGGAGCCTGGAGCCTGCAGCCTTGACTCTGGAGTCTTGAGCAATGACTGCGGAGCATGAAGCCTTGAGCCTGGAGCCTGGAGCCTGAAGCCAGGAGCCTGGAGCCCTGAGCCTGGAGCCTGAAGCCAGGAGCACTGAGCCCTTAGCCTGGAGCCTGGAGCCTAGACTCTGGAG
Source organism: Sphaeramia orbicularis (assembly GCF_902148855.1). Taxonomy (NCBI): domain Eukaryota; kingdom Metazoa; phylum Chordata; class Actinopteri; order Kurtiformes; family Apogonidae; genus Sphaeramia; species Sphaeramia orbicularis. Next base: position 65,795,808 of record NC_043968.1, on the reverse strand, counting down.
TCTGGAACAATGACTGCGGAGCATGGAGCCTTGAGCCATGAGCCATGAGCCTGGAGCCTGGAGCCTGGAGCCTTAAGCCAAGAGCCTGGAGCCCTGAGCCTGGAGCCCTGAGCCTGGAGCCCTGAGCCTGGAGCCTTAAGCCAAGAGCCTGGAGCCCTGAGCCTGGAGCCTGGAGCCTTGACTCTGGAGTCTGGAGCCCTGACACCAAAGCATGGAGCCTTGAGCCTGGAACTGACCCTGAGCCTGGAGCCTGGAGCCTGGAGCCAAGAGCTTTAAGCATGGCGCCATGAGGCGGGAGCCCGGAGACCGGAGCCTGGTGACTTGAGCCTGGAACTGACCCTGAGCCTTGAGCTTGGAGCCTTGTCCCCGGAGCATGGAAGTTACACCGTGCCTGGAGCCTTGAGCTTGGAGCCTTAAGCCTGGAGCCTAGTGCTGGGAGCCTTGAGCCTGGAACGCGTAGAAACGAACCTGGACTATGGAGCCTGTAGCCTTGAACTTACCCCAAGCCCCAAAGTGGAGCCAAAAACCTGGAGACTGGAACTTGGAACTGACCCCATGCCAAGAGCCATGAGCCTGGAGCCTTTAGCCTTGAGCCTAGAGCCTCTAGCCTGGAGCCTGAAGCCAGGAGCACTGAGCCCTTAGCCTGGAGCCTAGACTCTGGAGTCTGGAGCAATGACCGCGGAGCATGGAGCCTTGAGCCATGAGCCTGGAGCCTGAAGCCAGGAGCCTGGAGCCCTGAGCCTGGAGCCCTGAGCTTGGAGCCTGAAGCCTTGACTCTGGAGTTTGGAGCCCTGACACCAAAGCATGGAGCCTTGAGCCATGAGCCTGGAGCCTGAAGCCAGGAGCCTGGAGCCCTGAGCCTGGAGCCCTGAGCTTGGAGCCTGAAGCCTTGACTCTGGAGTTTGGAGCCCTGACACCAAAGCATTGAGCCTTGAGCCTGGAACTGACCCTGAGCCTTTAGCCTGGAGCCTGGAGCTTGAAGCATGGCGCCATGAGGCGGGAGCCCAAAGACCGGAGCCTGGTGACTTGAGCCTGGAACTGACCCTGAGCCTTGAGCTTGGAGCCTTGTGCCCGGAGTATGGAACTTACACCGTGCCTGGAGACTTGAGCTTGGAGCCTTTAGCCTGGAGCCTAGTGCTGGGAGCCTTGAGCCTGGAACGCGTAGAAACGAACCTGGTCTATGGAGCCTGTAGCCTGGAACTGACCCCAAGCCCCAAAGTGGAGCCAAAAACCTGGAGCATGGAGCACTCAGCCAGAAGCCCACAGCCCACAGCCCACAGCCCGCAGCCTAGCCTGGAGCCCTGAGCCCGGAGCCTTGAGCCTGGATCGTGGAGCCATGAGCCTGGAGCCTTGAGCCTGGAGCCTGAAGCCAGGAGCCTTGAGCCCTTAGCCTGGAGCCTTCAGCCTTGACTCTGGAGTCTTGAGCAATGACTGCGGAGCCTGGAGCCTGGAGCCAGGAGCCAAGAGCCTGGAGCCCAGAGCCTGGAGCCCTGAGCCTGGAGCCTGGAGCCTGGAGCCTTGACTCTGGAGTCTGGAGCCCTGACACCAAAGCATGGAGCCTTGAGCCTGGAACTGACCCCGAGCCTGGAGCCTGGAGCCAAGAGCTTGAAGCATGGCGCCATGAGGCTGGAGCCCGGAGACCGGAGCCTGGTGACTTGAGCCTGGAACTGACCCTGAGCCTTGAGCTTGGAGCCTTGTCCCCGGAGCATGGAGCCTGGAACTGACTCCGAGTCCGGAGCCTGGATTCTGGAGCCCAGAGCATGGAAGTGACCCCGTTCCCAGAGCCTAGAGCCCAGGGCGTGGAACCCCAAGCATGGAACTTTGCTCGAAGCCTGGAGCTTTTAGCCTGGAGACCAGAACTTGGACCTAAACCCAATGCCCCGAGCCTGGAGTCTGGAGCCCATGGGCCAGAGCATGGAATACACCCTGAACCCCAAACTTGGGTCCTGGTTCCTGGAGCCTTGAAATGATCCCGAGCCCAGAGCCTTGAGCTTTGAACCTGGAGTCTGGAGCCATGAGCATGGAGCCTCGAACCTGAAAAAAGACCCCAAGTCCAAAGCCAGGAGCCCGGAGCCTGGAAAAAACCTTGTGCATGGAGCCTGGAGGCTTGAACGCGTAGCAACGAGCCAGGAAAATGGAGCCTCTTGCCCTGAACTAACGCTGAGCTCAAAATGTGGAGCCTAAAACGTGGAGACCGGAACTTGGAACATACCCCATGCCCAGAGCCTGGAGCCTGAGGCCTGTAGCCTTGAGCTGTGAGCCAGGAACTGACACTGAGCCCGGCGCCTGAAGCATGGAGCCTTGAGCCTGGAACTGACAGCGAGAGTGGAGCCTTTAGCCTGGATCCCAGAGCTTGAAGCATGGAGGCTTGAGAGCGGAGCCTGGAGAATACATCCTGGAGTCTTGAGCCCTGACCCCGGAGCATGGAGCCCAGAGCCTGGAACTGACCCCGAGCCTGGTGCCTGGAGCCAAGAGCTTGAAGCATGGCGCCTTGAGCCTGGAGCCCGGAGGCTAGAGCCCGGTGACTTCAGCCTGGAATTGATTCCGAGCCTTGAGCTTGGAGACTTTACCCTGGAGCATGGAACTTACCCTGAGCCTGGAGCCTTGAGCTTGGAGCCTTCAGCCTGGAGCCTGGTGCCGGGAGCCTTTAGCCTTGATCGCGTAGCAACGAACCTGGACTATGGAGCCTGTAGCCTGGAACTGACATTGAGCCCGAAAAGTGGAGCCCAAAACCTGGAGACAAGATCTTGGAACTGACCCCATGCCAAGATCCTGGAGCCCAGAGCCTGGAGCCTTGAAGGGGGAGCACGGAGCCTGGAACTGACACTGAGCCCGGAGCCTTGAGCCTAGAGCCTGAAGCATGGAGCCCGGAGGTTGGAACTGACCCCCACCCTGGAGCCTATAGCCTTGAGCCCAGAGCATAAAGCACGTAGCCTTGAGCCTGGAGTCTAGAGCCTTGTGACTGGAGCCATTAACTGAATCTTAGCCTTGAGCCTGGAGTTTTGAGCCCGGAGCATGGAACTACCCCAGAGACAAGAGCCTGGAGACCAGAGCCTTGAGCCTTGAGCCAGGTGCCATTAGTCTGGAATGTGTAGTCATGAACTTGGAGCATAGAACCTGTAGCCTGGCACTGTGCCCAAAATATGGAGCCTAAAACCTGGAGCCCAGAGCCACGAACGTATGGGCTAGGAGTATTCCTAGCCCAAAGCCTGGATCCCGGAGGAAGCAACGCGGACCCTGGAGCCTGGAGCCTGGAGCCTGGAGCATGGAACCTGGAGCCTTCAAACTGGAGCACGGAGCAACAAAATGACCCTTATCCCAGAGCATTGAGCTCTTAGTCTCGAACTGACCCCGATCCCGGATCCTGGAGCGCGGTGTCTTGATCCTGGCGCCTGGTGCCCGGAACCTGGAGCCTGGAGCCCGGAGCCTTGAGCCCAGAGCCTGGAACTAACCAAGAGCCTAAAGCCTGGAGCAAGAAGCCTGGTACCCGGAGAATGGAACTGCCCCAAAGCCCGAAGCCTAGAGCCCGGAGCCTTGAGCGCAGAGCTGTGAGCCTTGAGTAGGGAGCCCAGAATCTGAAGGCTTTAGACTCGAGGCTTGAGCCCTGAGACCAGAGCCCTGAACTTAACCCTAGCTCGGATTCTTGTAATCGAAGAATGGAGCCTGGAGCCTAGAGCCTGGAGCCTTGAGTCTGGAGTCTGGAGCCTTGAGCCTTGAGCCTTGAGCCTGGAGCCTGGAGCCTGGAGCCTGGAGCCCTTAACTGACCTCAGGCCTGGAGCATTGATACTGGAGCTTGGAGCCTTGAGCCCTTAACTGACCCCAAGCCCGGAGCATGGAGCATGGAGCCATGAGCCTGGAGATTGGAACCTGGAGCCTGGAGCCTGGAGCCTGGAGCCTTGAGTTTTGAGCCTGGAGCCCTTAACTGACCTCAGGCCCGGAACATTGAGACTGGAGCTTGGAGCCTGGAGCCATTAACTGACCCCAAGCCCGGAGCATGGAGCCATGAGCCTGGAGCTTGGTGCCTGGAGCCTGGAGCCTTGAGCCTTGAGCCTTGAGTCCAGAACCCACAGCCTGGAAATTACCCTGAGCAAGGAACCTTTAGCCTGGACATGGTGTAAGGGGAACGGAGCCTTGAACCGGGAGCCTGGAGCCCGATGTGCAGTGCCTGAAATTTACCCGGAGCTTCGAGGCTTTAGCTATGAGCCCGGAGCATGGATCTGACCCCAAGCCCGGAGCCCTGTGTCTGGAACCAGGAGCCTGGAGCGCGGAGCCTGGATCCTTTAGCCCGGAGCCTGAAACTAATTCCGAGCCCCTAGTCTTTAGCCGGTAGCCTGGAGCACGGAGCCTGCAACTGACCAAGACCCTGGAGCCTGGAGCCTGGAGTCAAGAGAATTAACCATGCAGACTTGAGCATGGAGCCTGGAGCATGGAGCCTGGAGCCTAGAGCGTGGAACTGACCCCAAGCCTCGAGTTTGGAGCCTTGAGCCCGGAGAAAAGAATTTACCCCGAGCCTGGAGCTTTGAGCTTTGAACCTTCAGCCTTGAGCCTGGTGCTGGGAGCCTAGAGTCTGGAACACGTAGCAACGAGGCTGGAAAATGGAGCCATTTGCCATGAACTGACCCCGAGCACGACATTTGGAGCCTTAAACCTGGAGACTGGAACTGGGAACTGACCCCATGCCCAAAGCCTGGAGCCTTGAGCCTGGAGCCCGGAGCCTGGAACTGACACTGAGACAGGAGTCTTTAGCCTTGATCCCATAGCCTGGAGCCTGGAGAAGGGAGCCTAGAGCCTGGAGCCTGGTGCTGGGAGTCTTTTGCCTGGAACGCTTGGAAACGAACCTGGACAATGGAGCCTGTAGCCTGGAACTGACCTCTATCCCGAAAAGTGGAGCCTTAAACTTTTTCACCAGATCTTGGAACTGACGCCATGCAAAGAGCCTTGAGCCCGGAGCCTGGAACCTTGAGGGGGGAGCACGGAGCCTGGAACTGACCCCGAGACTGGAGCCTGGAGACCAGAGCCTTGAGCCTTGAGCCAAGTGCCATTAGCCTGGAATGTGTAGTCACGAACTTGGAGCATAGAACCTGTAGCCTGGAAATGTGCCCAAAATATGGAGCCTAAAACCTGGAGCCCGGAGCCACGAACATATGGGCTAGGAATATTCGTAGCCCAAAGCCTGGATCCCGGAGGAAGCAAAGCGGAGCCTGGAGCCTTGAGCCTGGTGCCTGGAGCCTGGAGCCTGGAGCCTGGAACCTGGAACCTGGAGCATGGAACCTGGAGCCTGCAAACTGGAGCACGGAGCAACAAACTGACACTTATCCCAGAGCATTGAGGCCAGAGTCTCGAACTGACCCCGATCTTAGATCCTGGAGCGCGGTGTCTGGACCCTGGAGCCTGGTGCCCAGAACTTGGAGCCTGGAGCCCGGAGCCTTGAGCCCGGAGCCTGGAACTGACCAAGAGCCTTAAGCCTGGAGCCTAAAGCCTGGTACACGGCGAATGGAACTGCCCCAAAGACCGAAGCCTGGAGCTCGGAGCCTTGAGCGCAGAGCCATGAGCCTTGAGCAGGGAGCCCGGAATCTGAAGGCTGGAGACTGGAGTCTTGAGCCCTTAGCCCGGAGCCTGGAACTTAACCCTAGCTCGGATTCTTGAAATCGGAGAATGGAGCGCGGAGCCTGGAGCTCGGAACCTGGAGCCTGGAGCCTGGACCCTTGAGCCTGGAGTCTTGAGCCTGGAGCCTGGATTGTGGAACCTGGAGCCTGGAGCCCTTGACTGACCCCTAGCCCGGAGCATGGAGCCTGGAGCCTGGAGCCCGGAGCCTTGAGCCCAGAGCCTGGAACTGACCAAAAGCCTTAAGCCTGGAGCCATAAGCCTGGTACCCGGAGAATGGAACTGCCCCAAAGCCCGAAGCCTAGAGCCTGGAGCCTAGAGCGAAGAGCCATGAGCCTTGAGTAGGGAGCCCAGAATCTGAAGGCTTTAGACTCGAGGCTTGAGCCCTGAGACCAGAGCCCTGAACTTAACCCTTGCTCGGATTCTTGAAATCAAAGTATGGAGCGCGGAGCCTGGAGTTTGGAGCCTGGAGCCTGGAGCCAAGAGCCTGGAGCCCTGAGCCTGGAGTCTGGAGCCTGGAGCCTGGAGCCTTGACCCTGGAGCCTGGAGCCTTGAGCCTGGAGCCTGGAGCCCTTAACTGACCTCAGGCCCGGAGCATTGAGACTGGAGCTTGGAGCCAGGAGCCCTTAACTGACCCCAAGCCCGGAGCATGGAGCCATGAGCCTGGAGCTTGGAACCTGGAGCCTTGAGCCTTGAGCCTGGAGCCTGGAGCCTGGAGCCTAGAGCCTAGAGCCTGGAGCCTTGAGCCTTGAGCCTGGAGCCTGGAGCCCTTAACTGACCTCAGGCCTGGAGCATTGAGACTGGAGCTTGGAGCCTTGAGCCCTTAACTGACCCCAAGCCTGGAGCATGGAGCATGGAGCCATGAGCCTGGAGATTGGAACCTGGAGCCTGGCGCCTGGAGCCTTGAGTTTTGAGCCTGGAGCCCTAAACTGACCTCAGGCCCGGAGCATTGAGACTGGAGCTTGGAGCCTGGAGCCATTAACTGACCCCAAGCCCAGAGCATGGAGCATGGAGCCATGAGCCTGGAGCTTGGAGCCTGGAGCCTGGTGCCTGGAGCCTTGAGCCTTGAGCCTTGAGTCAAGAACCCACAGCCTGGAAATTACCCTGAGCAAGGAACCTTTAGCCTGGACATGGTGTAAGGGGAACGGAGCCTTGAACCGGGAGCCTGGAGCCCGTTGTGCAGTGCCTTAAACTTCCCCGGAGCCTCGAGGCTTTAGCTATGAGCCCGGAGCATGGATCTGACCCCAAGCCCGGAGCCCTGTGTCTGGAACCAGGAGCCTGGAGCGAGGAGCCTGGATCCTTTAGCCCGGAGCCTGAAACTGATTCCGAGCCCTGAGTCTTGAGTCAGTAGCCTGGAGCACGGAGCCTGCAACTGACCAAGACCCTGGAGCCTGGAGTCAAGAGAATTAACCATGAAGACTTGAGCATGGAGCCTGGAGCCTAGAGCGTGGAACTGACCCCAAGCCTCGAGCTTGGAGCCTTGAGCCCGGAGAAAAGAATTTACCCCGAGCCTGGAGCTTTGAGCTTTGAGCCTTCAGCCTTGAGCCTTGTGCCTAGAGTCTGGAACACGTAGCAACGAGGCTGGAAAATGGAGCCATTTGCCTTGAACTGACCCCGAGAACGACATTTGGAGCCTTAAACCTGGAGACTGGAACTGGGAACTGACCCCATCCCCAAAGCCTGGAGCCCGGAGCCTGGAGCCTTGAGCGGGGAGCCCGGAGCCTGGAACTGACACTGAGACAGGAGTCTTTAGCCTTGATCCCAGAGCCTGGAGCCTAGAGCCTGGAGCCTGGAGCCGGGAGCCTAGAGCCTGGAGCCTGGTGCTGGGAGTCTTTTGCCTGGAACGCTTGGAAACGAACCTGGACAATGGCGCCTGTAGCCTGGAACTGACCTCTATCCCGAAAAGTGGAGCCTTAAACTTTTTCACCAGATCTTGGAGCTGACCCCATGCAAAGAGCCTTGAGCCCGGAGCCTGGAACCTTGAGGGGGGAGCACGGAGCCTGGAACTGACCCCGAGACTGGAGCCTGGAGACCAGAGCCTTGAGCCAAGTGCCATTAGCCTGGAATGTGTAGTCACGAACTTGGAGCATAGAACCTGTAGCCTGGAAATGTGCCCAAAATATGGAGCCTAAAACCTGGAGCCCAGAGCCACGAACGTATGGGCTAGGAATATTCGTAGCCCAAAGCCTGGATCCCGGAGGAAGCAACACGGAGCCTGGAGCCTTGAGCCTTGAGCCTGGTGCCTGGAGCCTGGAGCCTGGAACCTGGAACCTGGAGCATGGAACCTGGAGCCTGCAAACTGGAGCACGGAGCAACAACCTGACCCTTATCCCAGAGCATTGAGGCCAGAGTCTAGAACTGACCCCGATCTTTGATCCTGGTGTCTGGACCCTGGAGCCTGGTGCCCGGAACTTGGAGCCTGGAGCCCGGAGCCTTGAGCCCGGAGCCTGGAACTGACCAAGAGCCTTAAGCCTGGAGCCTAAAGCCTGGTACACGGCGAATGGAACTGCCCCAAAGACCGAAGCCTGGAGCTCGGAGCCTTGAGCGCAGAGCCATGAGCCTTGAGCAGGGAGCCCGGAATCTGAAGGCTGGAGACTGGAGTCTTGAGCCCTTTGCCCGGAGCCTGGAACTTAACCCTAGCTCGGATTCTTGAAATCGGGGAATGGAGCGCGGAGCCTGGAGCTCGGAACCTGGAGCCTGGACCCTTGAGCCTGGAGTCTTGAGCCTGGAGCCTGGATTGTGGAACCTGGAGCCTGGAGCCCTTAACTTACCCCTAGCCCGGAGCATGGAGCCTGGAGCCTGGAGCCTGGAGCTTGGAGCCTGGAGCCCTTAACTGACCCGAAGCCCTGAGAATGGAGCATGGAGCCTTGTGCTTGTAGCCTGGAGCCTGGAGCCTGGAGCCCGGAACCAGGAGCCAAAAGCCTGAAACTGACATTGAGCCTGGAGCCTGGAGTCTGGAGCCATGAGTGCAGAACCCACAGCCTGGAAATTACCCTGAGCAAGGGACCTTTAGCCTGGACATGGTGTAAGGGGCACAGAGCCTGGAGCCGGAAGCCTGGAGCCCCACGTGCGGTGCATGACACTGACCCCGAGCCTAGAGGCTTTAGCCTTGAGCCCGGAGCATGGATCTGACCCCAAGCCCAGAGTCCTGTGTCTGGAACCAGTAGCCTTGAGCGCGCAGCCTGGATCCTTTAGCCCGGAGCCTGAAACTGATTCCGAGCCTGGAGCATGGAGCCTGCAACTGACCAAGACTCCGGAGCCTGGAGCCATGAGCCTGGAGCCTTGAGTCAAGAGAATGAACCATGCAGCCTTGAGCATGGAGCCTGGAGCCTGGAGCCTGGAGCCTAGAGCGTGGAACTGACCTCAAGCCTAGAGCTTGGAGCCTTGAGCCCAGAAAAAGTAATTTACCCCCAGCCTGGTGCTTTGAGCTTTGAGCCTTCAGCCTTGAGGCTTGTGCTGGGAGCCTAGAGTCTGGAACACGTAGCAATGAGGCTGGAAAATGGAGCCATTTGCCTTGAACTGACCCCGAGCACGAAATGTGGAGCCTAAAACCTGGAGACTGGAACTTGGAACTGACCCCATGCCCAGAGCCTGGAGCCCGGAGCCCGGAGCCTGGAGCCTTGAGCGGGGAGCCTGGAGCCTGGAACTGACACTAAGCCAGGCGTCTTTTGCCTGGATCCCAGAGCCTTGAGCCTGGAGCCTGGAGTCTGGAGCCCTTTACTGACCCCTTGCCCAGAGAATGGAGCATGGAGCCTTAACCTTGTAGCCTGGAGCCCGAAACCTTTACCCCAAAGCCTGGAACTGACACTCAGTCTAGAGCCTTGAGCCTTGAGCTTTGAGCTTGGAGCCTGGAGCCTGGAGCCTGAAGCCTGGAGCCTGGAGCCATAGGCTTTGAGCCTGGAGCCCAGAGCTCAAAGCCTGGAAATTACCCTGAGCAAGGAACAAGGAGTCGGGAGCCGGTAGCCTGGAGACCAGAGCCTACAACTGAAAAAGACCCATGAGCCTGGCGCCTTGAGCCTGAATCCGTGAGCCTGGAGCCCACAGCTCAGAGCCTTGAGAGCGAAGGCTGGAGAGCAGAGCCTGGAGCCTTTAGCCTGGAACTAACCCCAAGCCTTGAGCCTTGAGCCAAGAGCTTGAAGCATGGTGCCTTGAGCCTGGAGCCTGGAGCCCGGAGCCTAGAGCCCAGTGACTTGAGCCTGGAATTGACCCCGAGCCTTGAGCTTGGAGCTTTTACCCTGGAGCAGGAACTTACCCTGAGCCTGGAGCCTTGAGCTTTGAGCCTTCAGCCTGGAGCCTGGTGTTGGGAGCCTTGAACTTTGAACGCATAGCAACAAACCTGGACTATGGAGCCTATAGCCTGGAACTGACCTCGAGCCCGAAAAGTGGAGCCTAAAACCTGGGAACACGATCTTGGAACTGACCCCATGCCCAGAGCCTGGAGCCCGGAGCCTGGAGCCTTGAGCGGGGAGCCCGGAGCCTTGAACTGACACAGAGCCAGGCATCTTTAGCCTTGAGCCTGGAGCCTGGAGCCCTTTACTGACCCCTTGTCCAGAGTATGTAGCAAGGAGCCTTAAGCTTGTAGCATGGAGCCCGAAAACCTGGAGCCCAAAGCCTCGAACTGACACTCAGCCTGGACCCTAGAGCCTTGAGCTTGGTGCTTGGAGCCCTGAGCCTGGAGCCTGGAGCCCTGAGCCTGGAGTCTGGAGCCTGGAGCCTTGGGCCTGGAGCCTGGAGCCCAGAGCTCACTGCCTGGAAATTACCCTGAGCAAGGAACCAGGAGTCTGGAGCCGGTAGCCTGGAGAACGGAGCCTGCAACTGACCAAGACCCATGAGCCGGGCGCCTATAGCCTGAAGCCGTGAGCCTTGAGCCCACAGTCTTGAGAGTGAACCCTGGAGAGAAGAGCCTGGAGCCTTTAGCCTGGAACTGACCCAAAGCCTGGAGCCTGGAGCCAAGAGCTTGAAGCATGGTGCCTTGAGCCTTGACCCCGGAGCCCGGTGATTTGAGCCTGGAATCTACCCCGAGCCTTGAGCTTGGAGCCTTCACCCTGGAGCATGGAACTTACCCTGAGCCTGGATCCTTGAGCATGGAGCTTTCAGCCTGGAGCCTGGTGTTGGGAGCCTTGAGCCTTGAACGCGTAGCAACGAACCTGGACTATGGAGCCTATAGCCTGGAACTGACCTCGAGCCCGAAAAGTGGAGCCCAAAACCTGGAGACCAGATCTTGGAACTGACCCCATGCCAAGAGCCTGGAGCCAAGAGCCTGGAACCTTGAGGAAGGGGCACGGAGCCTGGAACTGACTCTGAGCCTGGAGCCTATAGGCTTGAGCCCAAAGCATGAAGCACGGGGCCTGGAGTCTAGAGCCTGGTGACTGGAGCCATGAACTGACCCTGAGACTTGAGCCTGGAGTCTTGAGCCCTGAGCATGGAACTGACCCGGAGGCTGGAGCCTGGAGACCGGAGCCTTGAGCCTGGAGCCAGGTGCCAGTAGCCTTGAACGCATAGTCACGAACCTGGAGCATAGAACCTTTAGCCTTGAACAGTGTCCAAAATATGGAGCCTACAACCGGGAGCCCGGAGCCACGAAGATACTCTGAGCCAAAAGCCTGGATCCCGGAGGAAGGAATGCGGAGCCTGGAGCCTGGAGCCTGGAGCCTGGAGCATTGTACCATGAGCCTGCAAACTTGAACACGGAGCAACAAACTGACCCTTATCCCAGAGCATTGAGCCCAGAGCCTCAAACTGACCCCAATCCCGGATCCTGGAGTGCGGTTTCTGGAACCTGGAAACTGTTGCACGGAACCTGGAACCTAGAACCTGGAGCCCGGAGCCTTGAGCCCGGAGCCTGGAACTGACCAAGAGCCTTAAGCCTGGAGCCTGATGCCTGGTACCCAGAGAATGGACCTGCCCCAAAGCCAGAATCCTGGAGCCCGGAGCCTTGAGCGCAGAGCCATGAGCCTTGAGCAGGGAGCCCAGAATCTTAAGGCTTGAGACTGGAGGCATGAGCCCTTAGCCCGGAGCCTGGAACTTAACCCTAGCTCGGATTCTTGAAATTGGAGAATGGAGCGCGGAGCTCGGAGCCTGGAGCCTGGAGCCTGGAGCCTGGAGTTCTGAGCATTTAGCTTTGAGCCTGGAGCCTGGAGCTTGGAGCCCTTAACTGACCCAAGGCCCGGAGCATGGAGCATGGAGCCTGGAGTTTGGATCCTGGAGCCCTTAACTGACCCCAAGCTCGGAGCATGGAACATGGAGCATGGAGCCTGGAGCCTGGAGCCTAGAGCCTAGAGCCTAGAGCCTAGAACCTGGAGCCCGGAACCTGGAGCCAAAAGCCTGAAACTGACACTAAGCCTGGAGCCTGGAGCCAAGAGCCCAATACCTGGAAATTACCCTGAGCAAGGAACACTGAGCCTTGACCTGGTGTAAGGGGCACGGATCCTGGAGCCTGGAGCCCGGTGTGCGGTTCCTGAACCTGACCCCGAGCCTAGAGGGTTTAGCCTTAAACCCGGAGCATGGATCTGACCCCAAGCCCGGAGCCCTGTGTCTGGAACCAGGAGCCTGGAGCGAGGAGCCTGGATCCTTTAGCCCGGAGCCTGAAACTGATTCCGAGCCCTGAGTCTTGAGTCAGTAGCCTGGAGCACGGAGCCTGCAACTGACCAAAACCCTGGAGCCTGGTGCCTTGAGCCTGGAGCCCTTAGCCGTGAGCCTTGAGCCCGCAGTCCGGAGCCTGGACAGCAAAGCCTGAAGAGCAGAGCCTGGAGCCTTGAGCCTTGAACTGACCCCGAGCCTTGAGCCTGGAGCCTGGAGTCAAGAGAATGAATCATGCAGCCTTGAGCATGGAGCCTGGAGCGTAGAGCGTGGAACTGACCCCAAGCCTCGAGCTTGGAGCCTTGAGCCCGGAGCAAGGAAATTACCCCGAGCCTGGAGCTTTGAGCTTTGAGCCTTCAGCCTGGTGCCGGGAGCCTAGAGTCTGGAACACGTAGTAACGAGACTTGAAAATGGAGCCATTTACCTTGAACTGACCCAGAGCACGAAATTTGGAACCTTAAACCTGGAGAAATGAATTTGGAACTGACCCCATGCCCAGAGCCTGGAGCCTGGAGCCTGGAGCCTGGAGCCCGGAGCCTGGAGCCCGGAGCCTGGAGCCCGGAGCCTGGAGCCTGGAGCGGGGAGTCCGGAGCCTGGAAGTGACACTGAACTTGGCGCCTTAAGCCTGGATCCCAGAGCTTGAAGCATGGAGCCTGGAGCCTGGAGCCTGGAGCCTGGAGCCTGGAGTCTAGAGCCCTGATCCTGGAGAATGGAGTCCCGAGCTTTTAGCCCGGTGACTTCAGCATGGAATTAACCTTGAGCCATGAGCTTTGAGCCTTTACCCTGGAGCATAGAACTTAAACTGAGTCTGGAGCCTTGAGCTTGGAGCCTTCAGCCTGGAGCCTTGTGCTGGGAGCAATTAGCCTGGAACATGTAGCAACGAACCTCGACTATGGAGCTTGTAACCTGGAACTGACCTCGAGCCCGAAAAGTGGAGCCTAAACCCTGGAGACCAGATCTTGGAACTGACCCCATACCAAGAGCATAAAGCACGGAGCCTTGAGCCTGGAGTCTAGAGCCTTGTGACTGGAGCCATAAACATACCCTGAGCCTTGAGCCTGGAGTCTTGAGCCCGGAGCATGGAACTGACCCCGAGGCTTGAGCCTGGAGAACAGAGCCTTGAGCAAGGTGCCATTAGCCTGGAAGTTGTAGTCACGAACTTGGAGCATAGAACCTGTAGCCTGTAACTGTGCCCATAATATGGAGCCTAAAACCTGGAGCCCGGAGCCATGAACATACTCCGAGCCCAAAGCCTGGATCCCAGAGGAAGTAAAGAGGAGCCTGGAGCCGTGAGCCTGGAGCCTTGAGCCACGAGCCTTCAAACTTGAGCCCGGAGCCAGAAACTGACCCTGAGCCGACAGCCTGGAACTGAGCCCGATCCCGGATCCTGGAGCGCGGTGTCTTGAACCTGGAAACATGAGCCCGGAACCTGGAGCCCGGAACCTGGAGCCTGGAGCCTGGAGCCTTGAGCCCGGAGCCTAGAACTGACCCAGAGCCTTAAGCCTCTAGCCTGAATCCTGGTACCCGGAGAATTGAACTGCTAAAAAGCCCGAAGCCTGAAGACTGGAGCCTTGATTGCGGAGCCATGAGCCTTTGAGCAGGGAGCCCGGAGTCTGAAGCCTGGAGACGGGAGGCTTGAGCCCTGAGCCCGGAGCCTGGAACTTAACATTAGCCCAGATTCCTGAAATCTGAGAATGGAGCACGGAGCCTGGAGCTCGGAGCCCTGAGCCTTGAGCCTGGCGTTTGGAGCCTGGCGTTTGGAGCCTGGAGCCTGGAGCCTGGAGCCTGGAGCCTGGAGCCTGGAGCCTTGAGCCTTGAGCCTTGAGCCTTGAGCCTGGAGCCCTTTACTGACCCAAAGCCCGGAGCATGGCGCATGGAGAATGGAACTTTGAGGTTGGAGCCTGGATCCTGGAGCCTGGATCCTGGAGCCTGGAGCCTGGAGCCTGGAGCCTGGAGCCCGGAACCTGAATTCTGGAATCTTAAGCCCAAAGCCTGGAACTCACACTGAGCCTGGAGCCTTGAGCCTGGAGCCTGGAGCCTGGAGCCCGGAGCCCAAAGCCTGGAAATTACCCTGAGCCAAGAACCTGGCACCTTGACCTGGTGTTTGGGGCACGGAGCCAGGAGCTTGGAGCCCGATGCGTGGTGCCTGAAACTGACCCCGAGCCTAGAGGCTTTTGCCTGGCGCCCGTAGAACAGAACTGACCCCAAGCCCGGAGCCCTGTTCCTGGAATCTGGAGCCTGGAGCGCGCAGCCTGGATCCTTAAGCCCGGAGCCTGAAACTGATCCCAATCCTGGAGTCTGGAGCCGGTAGCCTGGAGAACGGAGTCTGCAACTGACCAAGACCCTGGAGCCTGGCGCCTTGAGCCTGGAGCCATGGCTACATAGCCATGAGCCTGGAGCCTGGATGCTGGAGCCTGGAGCCATCATCCTGGAGCCTTGAGCCTTCAGCCTTAAGCCTGGAGCCTTTGGCCTAGTGCGTGGAATCTAGAGCCCAGACCTTTATGACTGGAGCCCGGAACCCAGATTCTCGAAGTGACCCAGAGCCCGGAGAAAAGAACCCGGAGCCTTGAACTGACCATGAATATTGAGCCTTGATCCCTGAGCCTGGAACCCGAACCCTGGAACCCGAAGCCTGGATCCTGTAGCATGGAGCCGTGAGCTTGGAGCCTGGAGCATAGAGCCTGGAACTGACCTTAAGTCCGGACCTTGGAGCCCGGACAAAAGAAATGACCCCAAGCCCGGAGCCCTGAACATGGAGCGTGGAGCGCGGATCCTGGAACTGACCCCGAGCACAGAACCTTGAGCTCGGAGCCTGGGGCCCGGATCATGGAGCCGTGAGCATGGAGCAGTGAGCCTGGAGCCGGGAGCCCAAAGCCTTGTACTGACCCGGAGTCAAGAGACTTGATCCTGGAGTCATGAGCCCGGAGCCTGGAAATGACCCTGTGCCTGGAGCCTTGAGCCCAGAGCCTAGAACTGACCCCGAGCACAAAACCTTGAGCCAGGACCCTGCAGCCCGGAGACTGGAACTGACCCCGAGCCTGGAGCCTGGAGCTTGAAGCATTGAGCCGTGAGCATGGAGCCGTGAGCCTGGAGCCTGGAGCCTGGAACTGACCCCGAGTGCGGGGCCTTGAACCTGGATTCTGGAGCCCGGAGTGTGGAAATGACCCCGTTCTCAGAGCCTGGAGCCAGGGGCGTGGATCCCCGAGCATGGAACTTACCCCGAACCCGAAGCCTTAGGCTTACAGGGGTTCTTGTTAAGTATTTGTTATTATAGCGCTCTTACTCCCTGTGTAAAAGAGGCTTTTATTTTGTAGACGCCTACAGGATGTTGTGTATGTATTTCCTGTTGTCCTTCTCCTGTTCGGCGCTCATGGTCATGGCTGTAGGCTGCGCGTAGGCTACGCGCTATATAAGTTGGGAGTAAAAATTATAATAAATATGCCCACAAAAGCGGCTAAAGAGAACACACGTGAAAGCATCGTTTATTGCAGTGGAAGCCAGAATCCGGACTTGCACGCTTTAACAGTTCTGTCTGGAAAAAAAAACAAAAACAAAGTCCTTCATACGGTTCGACTTTTACCGTTATCCAGCTCCAGATGAGAAAAGTACCGGAAGTTTAAAGGGGGATCAGCTAACCGGCGTTCTGTCTTTGAAAAAAACAAAAAAGATTCCCGCACAGGCCTGGAAAAATAGCAAAGTCCCACACAGGCCTGGAAAAAGACAGACTCCACACGGTCCGCCGGCCGTCCCGGCCTAATCCTGACCCGGGTAAGCGCGACATTTCTCGGCGCTCCTCCTCCTCAGCGCATGCCAATGTGCAGCTTCAAGGTGGCTGGAAGAAAAAGGGGGAGAAAAAGGGAAAAGAAGAACCAGGACCAGGGCGAGAGTTCGTCCCCGAGTGTGAGGCTCTGATGTTGGGCAGCATTCCGTTCCCACTGGGGGGGGGGTTTGAAAAGTTCCACAACTCAGTGAGTAGCTTTAAGGGGGTTGGAGAGAAGAGAGGGGGAGAGAGGGGAAAAGATTCAGACCTGGAACAAGGTTAGGTTTCGGGCTGAAGTTGAGGCGGAGGTTAAACAAAAAGAAAAAAAGGTGTTAGGCTTACAGGGGTTGTCTCTGGAAAAGAAATAACAAAGTTCAACATACAGTTCATGTTTTATCGTTATCCAGCTCCAGATGAGAAAAGAACCGGAGCTTAAAAAAGGGCTAACCGGTGTTCTGTCTCTGGAAAAATAACAATGTCCCACACGGGCTGGAAAAAAGACAGAGTCCACACCGTCCACCAGTCTAACCCTGACGAGGGTCAGTGCGACATTTCCCAGTGCTCTTCCTCGTCCATGCACGCCAGTGTGCAGCTTTAAGGGGGTTGGAGGAAAGAGGGAGAGAGAGCAAGAGAGAAAGAAAGACAAAGAATCAGGACCACGGACAGAGTTCGTCCACTAGAGTGTGGCAGCAATGTCAGGCAGCATTCAATCTCCACGGGGCGGTTTGAGAAATGCCAGAACTAGGTGTGAAGCTTTACGTTCTGCTTGAGAAAAAACATCCTTGTCTCAAAAGTGACCAAATCAGTTCTGCTTGCGTGAAAAGCTCAAAAATGACCTTTTTACCAATATAGTAAGAAAAGAATGAAAACACTAAAAAATAAGTAAAAAAAAAAAGTGTTTTATGGCTTATTTTGCTATAGGTTTTCAGGTCTTGAAAAAACGTCCTTGTCTCAAAGTGAAAAAAAAAAGCTTCTGATCGTCTGAAACGCTCAAAAATGACATTTTTGCATCTTCTACTCATAAAAGCATAAAAACACTAAAAACAAGTCAGAAATAAGTTTTTTATGGCTGTTTTTTTAAAAGTCTTCTCAAATCATGAAGTTCTGCTTGAAAAACACATCTTTGTCTCAAAGTGACCAAAACAGCTTCTTATCGTCTTAAACGCTCAAAAATGACATTTTTAATCTTCTACTCATAAAAGCATAAACACACTAAAAACAAGTCAGAAATAAGTGTTTTATGGCTGTTTTGTCAAAGTCTTCTCAGATCATGAAGTTCTGCTTGAGAAAAACCACCCCTTTCTCAAAGTGACCAAAACAGCTTCTTATCGTCTGAAACGCTCAAAAATGACATTTTTTCCTCTTCTACTCAGAAAAGCATGTAAACACTAAAAACAAGTGAGCAAAAAGTGTTTTATGGCTGTTTTGTCAAAGTCTTCTCAAATAATGAAGTTCTGCCTTAAAAACACATCTTTGTCTCAAAGTGACCAAAAAAGCTTCTGATCGTCTGAAACGCTCAAGAATGACATTTTTGCATCTTCTACTCATAAAAGCATAAAAACACGAAAAACAAGTCAGCAATAAGTATTTTATGGCTGTTTTTTAAAAAGTCTTCTATAATCATGAAGTTCTGCTTAAAAAACACATCTTTGTCTCAAAGTGACCAAAACAGCTTCTTATCGTCTGAAACGCTCAAAAATGACATTTTTGAATCTTCTACTCATAAAAGCATAAAAACACTAAAAACAAGTCAGAAATAAGTGTTTTATGGCTGTTTTGTCAAAGTCTTCTCAGATCATGAAGTTCTGCTTGTGAAAAAACATCCTTTTCTCAAAGTGACCAAAACAGCTTCTTGTCGTCTGAAACGCTCAAAAATGACATTTTTGCCTCTTCTACTCAGAAAGAATGAAAAAACTAAAAATAAGTCAGAAATAAGTGTTTTATGGCTATTTTTTTTGAAGTTTTATCAAATCATGAAGTTCTGCTTGAAAAAAACAGATCTTTTTCTCAAAGTGACCAAAACAGCTTCTTCTCGTTTGAAACGCTCAAAAAGGACATTTTTGCCTCTTTTACTCATAAACACATAAAAACACTAAAAAACAAGTCAGAAATAAGTGTTTTATGGCTGTTTCTTAAAAGTCTTCTCAAATCATGAAGTTCTGCTTGAAAAAAACATCATTGTCTCAAAGTGACCAAAACAGCTTCTTATCGTCTGAAACGCTAAAAAAGGACATTTTTGCCTCTTCTACTCAGAAAAGAAGGAAAACACTAAAAACAAGTAGAAAACAAGTTTTTTATGGCATTTTTGTATAAGTATTCTCAAATCAGGAAGTTCTGCTGGAAAAAAAAAATCCTTGTCTCAAAGTGACCAAAACAGCTTCTAATCGTGTAAAACGCTCAAAAATGACATTTTTACCTACACAGTCAGAAAAGCATGAAAACACTAAAAAAAAAAAAAGAGTCAGAAATAAGTGTTTTATGGCTGTTTTGTCAAAGTCTTCTTAGATCATGAAGTTCTGCTTGAGAAAAAAAACATCCTTTTCTCAAAGTGACCAAAAAAAATCTTCTCATCGTCTGAAACGCTCAAAAATGATATTATTGCCTCTTCTACAAAGAAAACAAGGAAACCCAGAAGTCCTGGGCATTGTGGTGAGCCTGTAGCCCTTAGCCCAGCACTAGGAGCCCTTTGAGCCTGGAAATGAACGCAAACATGGAGCCCGGAGCCCGGAGCCCGGAACTCGGAGCCCGAAGCCCGAAGAACGAAGCCCGGAGCCTCTAGGACGGAGACAGGAGTCCGGAGCCCGGAGCCCGAGGCCCGAGGCCCGGAGCCCGGAGCCCGGAGCCCGGAGCCCGGAGCCCGGAGCCCGGAGCCCGGAGCCCGGAGCCCCGAGCCTGGAACATAACCCAAGCCCGGAGTTCTGAGCCGGTTACCTGGAGAACGGAGCCTTCAATTTACAAATAACCTGGAACCTTGAGTCTGGAGGGTGGAGCCTGGAGCGCAGAGTTTAGAGACCCGGGATTAAGGACTGGAGCTCGAAGCCCAGATCCTCAAACTTACCAAGTGCCGGGAGCCATGAGCCCGGAGCTTGGAGGTGAAAACGAGATCAGAGCCAGGGACTGACCCCGAGCCTGGAGCCCGGAGCATGGAGCTGTGAGCCTAGAGCCGTGAGCATGGAGATTTGAGCCTGGAGTCCGGAGCCTGGAAATGACCCCGTGCTTAAGCCTGAAGCCTGGAGCCTGGAGCGCGGAGCAAGGAGCGTGGAGCCTAGAGCCCGTGCCTTGAGCCCGTAGACTGAAAGTGACCCCATGAATGGAACATGACTGGAAATTGGAACTGACTCCGTGCCAAGAGCCTGGAGCCCGGAGCCTTTAGTCTTGAGCATGGAGCCCGCAGCCCGCAGCCCGCAGCCCGTAGCCTGGAGCTTGGAGCCTTAAGCCAGGAGCATTGAGCCCTTAGCCTGGAGCCTTAACTCTGGAGTCTGGAGCAATGACCGCGGAGCATGGAGCCTTGAGCCATGAGCCTGGAGCCTTAAGCATGGAGTCTAAGCCAGGAGCCTGGAGCCTTAAGCATGGAGTCTAAAGCCAGGAGCCTGGAGCCTGAAGCCAGGAGCCTGGAGCCCTGAGCCTGGAGCCTGTAGCCTGGAGCCTGCAGCCTTGACTCTGGAGTCTTGAGCAATGACTGCGGAGCATGAAGCCTTGAGCCTGGAGCCTGGAGCCTGAAGCCAGGAGCCTGGAGCCCTGAGCCTGGAGCCTGAAGCCAGGAGCACTGAGCCCTTAGCCTGGAGCCTGGAGCCTAGACTCTGGAGTCTGGAACAATGACTGCGGAGCATGGAGCCTTGAGCCATGAGCCATGAGCCTGGAGCCTGGAGCCTTAAGCCAAGAGCCTGGAGCCCTGAGCCTGGAGCCCTGAGCCTGGAGCCCTGAGCCTGGAGCCTTAAGCCAAGAGCCTGGAGCCCTGAGCCTGGAGCCTGGAGCCTTGACTCTGGAGTCTGGAGCCCTGACACCAAAGCATGGAGCCTTGAGCCTGGAACTGACCCTGAGCCTGGAGCCTGGAGCCTGGAGCCAAGAGCTTTAAGCATGGCGCCATGAGGCGGGAGCCCGGAGACCGGAGCCTGGTGACTTGAGCCTGGAACTGACCCTGAGCCTTGAGCTTGGAGCCTTGTCCCCAGAGCATGGAAGTTACACCGTGCCTGGAGCCTTGAGCTTGGAGCCTTAAGCCTGGAGCCTAGTGCTGGGAGCCTTGAGCCTGGAACGCGTAGAAACGAACCTGGACTATGGAGCCTGTAGCCTTGAACTTACCCCAAGCCCCAAAGTGGAGCCAAAAACCTGGAGACTGGAACTTGGAACTGACCCCATGCCAAGAGCCATGAGCCTGGAGCCTTTAGCCTTGAGCCTAGAGCCTCTAGCCTGGAGCCTGAAGCCAGGAGCACTGAGCCCTTAGCCTGGAGCCTAGACTCTGGAGTCTGGAGCAATGACCGCGGAGCATGGAGCCTTGAGCCATGAGCCTGGAGCCTGAAGCCAGGAGCCTGGAGCCCTTAGCCTGGAGCCTTCAGCCTTGACTCTGGAGTCTTGAGCAATGACTGCGGAGCCTGGAGCCTGGAGCCAGGAGCCAAGAGCCTGGAGCCCAGAGCCTGGAGCCCTGAGCCTGGAGCCTGGAGCCTTTACTCTGGAGTCTGGAGCCCTGACACCAAAGCATGGAGCCTTGAGCCTGGAACTGACCCCGAGCCTGGAGCCTGGAGCCAAGAGCTTGAAGCATGGCGCCATGAGGCTGGAGCCCGGAGACCGGAGCCTGGTGACTTGAGCCTGGAACTGACCCTGAGCCTTGAGCTTGGAGCCTTGTCCCCGGAGCATGGAGCCTGGAGCCTGGAGCCTGGAGCCTGGAGCCTGTAGCCTGGAACTGACTCCGAGGTCCGGAGCCTGGATTCTGGAGCCCAGAGCATGGAAGTGACCCCGTTCCCAGAGCCTAGAGCCAGGGCGTGGAACCCCAAGCATGGAACTTTGCTCGAAGCCTGGAGCTTTTAGCCTGGAGACCAGAACTTGGACCTAAACCCAATGCCCCGAGCCTGGAGTCTGGAGCCCATGGGCCAGAGCATGGAATACACCCTGAACCCCAAAACTTGGGTCCTGGTTCCTGGAGCCTTGAAATGATCCCGAGCCCAGAGCCTTGAGCTTTGAACCTGGAGTCTGGAGCCATGAGCATGGAGCCTCGAACCTGAAAAAAGACCCCAAGTCCAAAGCCAGGAGCCCGGAGCCTGGAAAAAACCTTGTGCATGGAGCCTGGAGGCTTGAACGCGTAGCAACGAGCCAGGAAAATGGAGCCTCTTGCCCTGAACTAACGCTGAGCTCAAAATGTGGAGCCTAAAACGTGGAGACCGGAACTTGGAACATACCCCATGCCCAGAGCCTGGAGCCTGAGGCCTGTAGCCTTGAGCTGTGAGCCAGGAACTGACACTGAGCCCGGCGCCTGAAGCATGGAGCCTTGAGCCTGGAACTGACAGCGAGAGTGGAGCCTTTAGCCTGGATCCCAGAGCTTGAAGCATGGAGGCTTGAGAGCGGAGCCTGGAGAATACATCCTGGAGTCTTGAGCCCTGACCCCGGAGCATGGAGCCCAGAGCCTGGAACTGACCCCGAGCCTGGTGCCTGGAGCCAAGAGCTTGAAGCATGGCGCCTTGAGCCTGGAGCCCGGAGGCTAGAGCCCGGTGACTTCAGCCTGGAATTGATTCCGAGCCTTGAGCTTGGAGACTTTACCCTGGAGCATGGAACTTACCCTGAGCCTGGAGCCTTGAGCTTGGAGCCTTCAGCCTGGAGCCTGGTGCCGGGAGCCTTTAGCCTTGATCGCGTAGCAACGAACCTGGACTATGGAGCCTGTAGCCTGGAACTGACATTGAGCCCGAAAAAGTGGAGCCCAAAACCTGGAGACAAGATCTTGGAACTGACCCCATGCCAAGATCCTGGAGCCCAGAGCCTGGAGCCTTGAAGGGGGAGCACGGAGCCTGGAACTGACACTGAGCCCGGAGCCTTGAGCCTAGAGCCTGAAGCATGGAGCCGGAGGTTGGAACTGACCCCCACCCTGGAGCCTATAGCCTTGAGCCCAGAGCATAAAGCACGTAGCCTTGAGCCTGGAGTCTAGAGCCTTGTGACTGGAGCCATTAACTGAATCTTAGCCTTGAGCCTGGAGTTTTGAGCCCGGAGCATGGAACTACCCCAGAGACAAGAGCCTGGAGACCAGAGCCTTGAGCCTTGAGCCAGGTGCCATTAGTCTGGAATGTGTAGTCATGAACTTGGAGCATAGAACCTGTAGCCTGGCACTGTGCCCAAAATATGGAGCCTAAAACCTGGAGCCCAGAGCCACGAACGTATGGGCTAGGAGTATTCCTAGCCCAAAGCCTGGATCCCGGAGGAAGCAACGCGGACCCTGGAGCCTGGAGCCTGGAGCCTGGAGCCTGGAGCATGGAACCTGGAGCCTTCAAACTGGAGCACGGAGCAACAAAATGACCCTTATCCCAGAGCATTGAGCTCTTAGTCTCGAACTGACCCCGATCCCGGATCCTGGAGCGCGGTGTCTTGATCCTGGCGCCCGGTGCCCGGAACCTGGAGCCTGGAGCCCGGAGCCTTGAGCCCAGAGCCTGGAACTAACCAAGAGCCTAAAGCCTGGAGCAAGAAGCCTGGTACCCGGAGGAATGGAACTGCCCCAAAGCCCGAAGCCTAGAGCCCGGAGCCTTGAGCGCAGAGCTGTGAGCCTTGAGTAGGGAGCCCAGAATCTGAAGGCTTTAGACTCGAGGCTTGAGCCCTGAGACCAGAGCCCTGAACTTAACCCTAGCTCGGATTCTTGTAATCGAAGAATGGAGCCTGGAGCCTGGAGCCTGGAGCCTAGAGCCTGGAGCCTTGAGTCTGGAGTCTGGAGCCTTGAGCCTTGAGCCTTGAGCCTGGAGCCTGGAGCCTGGAGCCTGGAGCCCTTAACTGACCTCAGGCCTGGAGCATTGATACTGGAGCTTGGAGCCTTGAGCCTTAACTGACCCCAAGCCCGGAGCATGGAGCATGGAGCCA
This sequence comes from Sphaeramia orbicularis, assembly GCF_902148855.1. Classification (NCBI taxonomy): domain Eukaryota; kingdom Metazoa; phylum Chordata; class Actinopteri; order Kurtiformes; family Apogonidae; genus Sphaeramia; species Sphaeramia orbicularis. Next base: position 65,772,818 of record NC_043968.1, on the reverse strand, counting down.
TGAGCCTGGAGATTGGAACCTGGAGCCTGGAGCCTGGAGCCTGGAGCCTTGAGTTTTGAGCCTGGAGCCCTTAACTGACCTCAGGCCCGGAACATTGAGACTGGAGCTTGGAGCCTGGAGCCATTAACTGACCCCAAGCCCGGAGCATGGAGCCATGAACCTGGAGCTTGGTGCCTGGAGCCTGGAGCCTTGAGCCTTGAGTCCAGAACCCACAGCCTGGAAATTACCCTGAGCAAGGAACCTTTAGCCTGGACATGGTGTAAGGGGAACGGAGCCTTGAACCGGGAGCCTGGAGCCCGATGTGCAGTGCCTGAAATTTACCGGAGCTTCGAGGCTTTAGCTATGAGCCCGGAGCATGGATCTGACCCCAAGCCCGGAGCCCTGTGTCTGGAACCAGGAGCCTTGAGCGCGGAGCCTGGATCCTTTAGCCCGGAGCCTGAAACTAATTCCGAGCCCCTAGTCTTTAGCCGGTAGCCTGGAGCACGGAGCCTGCAACTGACAAGACCCTGGAGCCTGGAGCCTGGAGTCAAGAGAATTAACCATGCAGACTTGAGCATGGAGCCTGGAGCATGGAGCCTGGAGCCTAGAGCGTGGAACTGACCCCAAGCCTCGAGTTTGGAGCCTTGAGCCCGGAGAAAAGAATTTACCCCGAGCCTGGAGCTTTGAGCTTTGAACCTTCAGCCTTGAGCCTGGTGCTGGGAGCCTAGAGTCTGGAACACGTAGCAACGAGGCTGGAAAATGGAGCCATTTTGCCATGAACTGACCCCGAGCACGACATTTGGAGCCTTAAACCTGGAGACTGGATCTGGGAACTGACCCCATGCCCAAAGCCTGGAGCCTTGAGCCTGGAGCCCGGAGCCTGGAACTGACACTGAGACAGGAGTCTTTAGCCTTGATCCCATAGCCTGGAGCCTGGAGAAGGGAGCCTAGAGCCTGGAGCCTGGTGCTGGGAGTCTTTTGCCTGGAACGCTTGGAAACGAACCTGGACAATGGAGCCTGTAGCCTGGAACTGACCTCTATCCCGAAAAGTGGAGCCTTAAACTTTTTCACCAGATCTTGGAACTGACGCCATGCAAAGAGCCTTGAGCCCGGAGCCTGGAACCTTGAGGGGGGAGCACGGAGCCTGGAACTGACCCCGAGACTGGAGCCTGGAGACCAGAGCCTTGAGCCTTGAGCCAAGTGCCATTAGCCTGGAATGTGTAGTCACGAACTTGGAGCATAGAACCTGTAGCCTGGAAATGTGCCCAAAATATGGAGCCTAAAACCTGGAGCCCGGAGCCACGAACATATGGGCTAGGAATATTCGTAGCCCAAAGCCTGGATCCCGGAGGAAGCAAAGCGGAGCCTGGAGCCTTGAGCCTGGTGCCTGGAGCCTGGAGCCTGGAGCCTGGAACCTGGAACCTGGAGCATGGAACCTGGAGCCTGCAAACTGGAGCACGGAGCAACAAACTGACACTTATCCCAGAGCATTGAGGCCAGAGTCTCGAACTGACCCCGATCTTAGATCCTGGAGCGCGGTGTCTGGACCCTGGAGCCTGGTGCCCAGAACTTGGAGCCTGGAGCCCGGAGCCTTGAGCCCGGAGCCTGGAACTGACCAAGAGCCTTAAGCCTGGAGCCTAAAGCCTGGTACACGGCGAATGGAACTGCCCCAAAGACCGAAGCCTGGAGCTCGGAGCCTTGGGCGCAGAGCCATGAGCCTTGAGCAGGGAGCCCGGAATCTGAAGGCTGGAGACTGGAGTCTTGAGCCCTTAGCCCGGAGCCTGGAACTTAACCCTAGCTCGGATTCTTGAAATCGGAGAATGGAGCGCGGAGCCTGGAGCTCGGAACCTGGAGCCTGGAGCCTGGACCCTTGAGCCTGGAGTCTTGAGCCTGGAGCCTGGATTGTGGAACCTGGAGCCTGGAGCCCTTGACTGACCCCTAGCCCGGAGCATGGAGCCTGGAGCCTGGAGCCCGGAGCCTTGAGCCAGAGCCTGGAACTGACCAAAAGCCTTAAGCCTGGAGCCATAAGCCTGGTACCCGGAGAATGGAACTGCCCCAAAGCCCGAAGCCTAGAGCCTGGAGCCTAGAGCGAAGAGCCATGAGCCTTGAGTAGGGAGCCCAGAATCTGAAGGCTTTAGACTCGAGGCTTGAGCCCTGAGACCAGAGCCTGAACTTAACCCTTGCTCGGATTCTTGAAATCAAAGTATGGAGCGCGGAGCTGGAGTTTGGAGCCTGGAGCCTGGAGCCAAGAGCCTGGAGCCCTGAGCCTGGAGTCTGGAGCCTGGAGCCTGGAGCCTTGACCCTGGAGCCTGGAGCCTTGAGCATGGAGCCTGGAGCCCTTAACTGACCTCAGGCCCGGAGCATTGAGACTGGAGCTTGGAGCCAGGAGCCCTTAACTGACCCCAAGCCCGGAGCATGGAGCCATGAGCCTGGAGCTTGGAACCTGGAGCCTTGAGCCTTGAGCCTTGAGCCTGGAGCCTGGAGCCTGGAGCCTAGAGCCTAGAGCCTGGAGCCTTGAGCCTTGAGCCTGGAGCCTGGAGCCCTTAACTGACCTCAGGCCTGGAGCATTGAGACTGGAGCTTGGAGCCTTGAGCCCTTAACTGACCCCAAGCCTGGAGCATGGAGCCATGAGCCTGGAGATTGGAACCTGGAGCCTGGCGCCTGGAGCCTTGAGTTTTGAGCCTGGAGCCCTAAACTGACCTCAGGCCCGGAGCATTGAGACTGGAGCTTGGAGCCTGGAGCCATTAACTGACCCCAAGCCCAGAGCATGGAGCATGGAGCCATGAGCCTGGAGCTTGGAGCCTGGAGCCTGGTGCCTGGAGCCTTGAGCCTTGAGCCTTGAGTCAAGAACCCACAGCCTGGAAATTACCCTGAGCAAGGAACCTTTAGCCTGGACATGGTGTAAGGGGAACGGAGCCTTGAACCGGGAGCCTGGAGCCCGTTGTGCAGTGCCTTAAACTTCCCCGGAGCCTCGAGGCTTTAGCTATGAGCCCGGAGCATGGATCTGACCCCAAGCCCGGAGCCCTGTGTCTGGAACCAGGAGCCTGGAGCGAGGAGCCTGGATCCTTTAGCCCGGAGCCTGAAACTGATTCCGAGCCCTGAGTCTTGAGTCAGTAGCCTGGAGCACGGAGCCTGCAACTGACCAAGACCCTGGAGCCTGGAGTCAAGAGAATTAACCATGAAGACTTGAGCATGGAGCCTGGAGCCTAGAGCGTGGAACTGACCCCAAGCCTCGAGCTTGGAGCCTTGAGCCCGGAGAAAAGAATTTACCCGAGCCTGGAGCTTTGAGCTTTGAGCCTTCAGCCTTGAGCCTTGTGCCTAGAGTCTGGAACACGTAGCAACGAGGCTGGAAATGGAGCCATTTGCCTTGAACTGACCCCCGAGAACGACATTTGGAGCCTTAAACCTGGAGACTGGAACTGGGAACTGACCCCATCCCCAAAGCCTGGAGCCCGGAGCCTGGAGCCTTGAGCGGGGAGCCCGGAGCCTGGAACTGACACTGAGACAGGAGTCTTTAGCCTTGATCCCAGAGCCTGGAGCCTAGAGCCTGGAGCCTGGAGCCGGGAGACTAGAGCCTGGAGCCTGGTGCTGGGAGTCTTTTGCCTGGAACGCTTGGAAACGAACCTGGACAATGGCGCCTGTAGCCTGGAACTGACCTCTATCCCGAAAAAGTGGAGCCTTAAACTTTTTCACCAGATCTTGGAGCTGACCCCATGCAAAGAGCCTTGAGCCCGGAGCCTGGAACCTTGAGGGGGGAGCACGGAGCCTGGAACTGACCCCGAGACTGGAGCCTGGAGACCAGAGCCTTGAGCCAAGTGCCATTAGCCTGGAATGTGTAGTCACGAACTTGGAGCATAGAACCTGTAGCCTGGAAATGTGCCCAAAATATGGAGCCTAAAACCTGGAGCCCAGAGCCACGAACGTATGGGCTAGGAATATTCGTAGCCCAAAGCCTGGATCCCGGAGGGAAGTAACACGGAGCCTGGAGCCTGGAGCCTTGAGCCTGGTGCCTGGAGCCTGGAGCCTGGAACCTGGAACCTGGAGCATGGAACCTGGAGCCTGCAAACTGGAGCACGGAGCAACAACCTGACCCTTATCCCAGAGCATTGAGGCCAGAGTCTAGAACTGACCCCGATCTTTGATCCTGGTGTCTGGACCCTGGAGCCTGGTGCCCGGAACTTGGAGCCTGGAGCCCGGAGCCTTGAGCCCGGACCCTGGAACTGACCAAGAGCCTTAAGCCTGGAGCCTAAAGCCTGGTACACGGCGAATGGAACTGCCCCAAAGACCGAAGCCTGGAGCTCGGAGCCTTGAGCGCAGAGCCATGAGCCTTGAGCAGGGAGCCCGGAATCTGAAGGCTGGAGACTGGAGTCTTGAGCCCTTTGCCCGGAGCCTGGAACTTAACCCTAGCTCGGATTCTTGAAATCGGGGAATGGAGCGCGGAGCCCTGGAGCTCGGAACCTGGAGCCTGGACCCTGAGCCTGGAGTCTTGAGCCTGAGGCCTGGATTGTGGAACCTGGAGCCTGGAGCCCTTAACTTACCCCTAGCCCGGAGCATGGAGCCTGGAGCCTGGAGCCTGGAGCTTGGAGCCTGGAGCCCTTAACTGACCCGAAGCCCTGAGAATGGAGCATGGAGCCTTGTGCTTGTAGCCTGGAGCCTGGAGCCTGGAGCCCGGAACCAGGAGCCAAAAGCCTGAAACTGACATTGAGCCTGGAGCCTGGAGTCTGGAGCCATGAGTGCAGAACCCACAGCCTGGAAATTACCCTGAGCAAGGGACCTTTAGCCTGGACATGGTGTAAGGGCACAGAGCCTGGAGCCGGAAGCCTGGAGCCCCACGTGCGGTGCATGACACTGACCCCGAGCCTAGAGGCTTTAGCCTTGAGCCCGGAGCATGGATCTGACCCCAAGCCCAGAGTCCTGTGTCTGGAACCAGTAGCCTTGAGCGCGCAGCCTGGATCCTTAGCCCGGAGCCTGAAACTGATTCCGAGCCTGGAGCATGGAGCCTGCAACTGACCAGACTCCGGAGCCTGGAGCCATGAGCCTGGAGCCTTGAGTCAAGAGAATGAAACCATGCAGCCTTGAGCATGGAGCCTGGAGCCTGGAGCCTGGAGCCTAGAGCGTGGGAACTGACCTCAAAGCCTAGAGCTTGGAGCCTTGAGCCCAGAAAAAGTAATTTACCCCCAGCCTGGTGGCTTTGAGCTTTGAGCCTTCAGCCTTGAGGCTTGTGCTGGGAGCCTAGAGTCTGGAACACGTAGCAATGAGGCTGGAAAAATGGAGCCATTTGCCTTGAACTGACCCCGAGCACGAAATGTGGAGCCTAAAACCTGGAGACTGGAACTTGGAACTGACACCATGCCCAGAGCCTGGAGCCCGGAGCCCGGAGCCTGGAGCCTTGAGCGGGGAGCCTGGAGCCTGGAACTGACACTAAGCCAGGCGTCTTTTGCCTGGATCCCAGAGCCTTGAGCCTGGATCCTGGAGCCCTTAACTGACCCCTTGCCCAGAGAAGGAGCATGGAGCCTTAACCTTGTAGCCTGGAGCCCGAAACCTTTACCCCAAAGCTGGAACTGACACTCAGTCTAGAGCCTGGAGCCTGAGCTTGAGCTTGGAGCCTGGAGCTGGAGCCTGAAGCCTGGAGCCTGGAGCCATAGGCTTTGAGCCTGGAGCCCAGAGCTCAAAGCCTGGAAATTACCCTGAGCAAGGAACAAGGAGTCGGGAGCCGGTAGCCTGGAGACCAGAGCCTACAACTGAAAAGACCATGAGCCTGGCTCCTTGAGCCTGAATCCGTGAGCCTGGAGCCCACAGCTCAGAGCCTTGAGAGCGAAGGCTGGAGAGCAGAGCCTGGAGCCTTTAGCCTGGAACTAACCCCAAGCCTTGAGCCTTGAGCCAAGAGCTTGAAGCATGGTGCCTTGAGCCTGGAGCCTGGAGCCCGGAGCCTAGAGCCAGTGACTTGAGCCTGGAATTGACCCCGAGCCTTGAGCTTGGAGCTTTTACCTGGAGCAGGGAACTTACCCTGAGCCTGGAGCCTTGAGCTTTGAGCCTTCAGCCTGGAGCCTGGTGTTGGGAGCCTTGAACTTTGAACGCATAGCAACAAACCTGGACTATGGAGCCTATAGCCTGGAACTGACCTCGAGCCCGAAAAGTGGAGCCTAAAACATGGGAACACGATCTGGAACTGACCCCCATGCCCAGAGCCTGGAGCCCGGAGCCTGGAGCCTTGAGCGGGGAGCCCGGAGCCTTGAACTGACACAGAGCCAGGCATCTTTAGCCTTGAGCCTGGAGCCTGGAGCCCTTTACTGACCCCTTGTCCAGAGTATGTAGCAAGGAGCCTTAAGCTTGTAGCATGGAGCCCGAAACCTGGAGCCCAAAGCCTCGAACTGACACTCAGCCTGGACCCTAGAGCCTTGAGCTTGGTGCTTGGAGCCCTGAGCCTGGAGCCTGGAGCCCTGAGCCTGGAGTCTGGAGCCTGGAGCCTTGGGCCTGGAGCCTGGAGCCCAGAGCTCACTGCCTGGAAATACCCTGAGCAAGGGAACCAGGAGTCTGGAGCCGGTAGCCTGGAGAACGGAGCCTGCAACTGACCAAGACCCATGAGCCGGGCGCCTATAGCCTGAAGCCGTGAGCCTTGAGCCACAGTCTGAGAGTGAACCCTGGAGAGAAGAGCCTGGAGCCTTTAGCCTGGAACTGACCCAAAGCCTGGAGCCTGGAGCCAAGAGCTTGAAGCATGGTGCCTTGAGCCTTGACCCCGGAGCCCGGTGATTTGAGCCTGGAATCTACCCCGAGCCTTGAGCTTGGAGCCTTCACCCTGGAGCATGGAACTTACCCTGAGCCTGGATCCTTGAGCATGGAGCTTTCAGCCTGGAGCCTGGTGTTGGGAGCCTTGAGCCTTGAACGCGTAGCAACGAACCTGGACTATGGAGCCTATAGCCTGGAACTGACCTCGAGCCCGAAAAGTGGAGCCCAAAACCTGGAGACCAGATCTGGAACTGACCCCATGCCAAGAGCCTGGAGCCAAGAGCCTGGAAACCTTGAGGAAGGGGCACGGAGCCTGGAACTGACTCTGAGCCTGGAGCCTATAGGCTTGAGCCCAAAGCATGAAGCACGGGGCCTGGAGTCTAGAGCCTGGTGACTGGAGCCATGAACTGACCCTGAGACTTGAGCCTGGAGTCTTGAGCCCTGAGCATGGAAATGACCCGGAGGCTGGAGCCTGGAGACCGGAGCCTTGAGCCTGGAGCCAGGTGCCAGTAGCCTTGAACGCATAGTCACGAACCTGGAGCATAGAACCTTTAGCCTTGAACAGTGTCCAAAATATGGAGCCTACAACCGGGAGCCCGGAGCCACGAAGATACTCTGAGCCAAAAGCCTGGATCCCGGAGGAAGGAATGCGGAGCCTGGAGCCTGGAGCCTGGAGCCTGGGAGCATTGTACCTGAGCCTGCAAACTTGAACACGGGAGCAACAAACTGACCCTTATCCCAGAGCATTGAGCCCAGAGCCTCAAACTGACCCCAATCCCGGATCCTGGAGTGTGGTTTCTGGAACCTGGAAACTGTTGCACGGAACCTGGAACCTAGAACCTGGAGCCCGGAGCCTTGAGCCGGAGCCTGGAACTGACCAAGAGCCTTAGCCTGGAGCCTGATGCCTGGTACCCAGAGAATGGACCTGCCCCAAAGCCAGAATCCTGGAGCCCGGAGCCTTGAGCGCAGAGCCATGAGCCTTGAGCAGGGAGCCCAGAATCTTAAGGCTTGAGACTGGAGGCATGAGCCCTTAGCCCGGAGCCTGGAACTTAACCCTAGCTCGGATTCTTGAAATTGGAGAATGGAGCGCGGAGCTCGGAGCCTGGAGCCTGGAGCCTGGAGCCTGGAGTTCTGAGCATTTAGCTTTGAGCCTGGAGCCTGGAGCTTGGAGCCTTAACTGACCAAGGCCCGGAGCATGGAGCATGGAGCCTGGAGTTTGGATCCTGAGCCCTTAACTGACCCCAAGCTCAGAGCATGGAACATGGAGCATGGATCTGGAGCCTGGAGCCTGGAGCCTAGAGCCTAGAGCCTAGAGCCTAGAACCTGGAGCCCGGAACCTGGAGCCAAAGCCTGAAACTGACACTAAGCTGGAGCCTGGAGCCAAGAGCCCAATACCTGGAAATTACCCTGAGCAAGGAACACTGAGCCTTGACCTGGTGTAAGGGGCACGGATCCTGGAGCCTGGAGCCGGTGTGCGGTTCCTGAACCTGACCCCGAGCCTAGAGGGTTTAGCCTTAAACCCGGAGCATGGATCTGACCCCAAGCCCGGAGCCCTGTGTCTGGAACCAGGAGCCTGGAGCGAGGAGCCTGGATCCTTTAGCCCGGAGCCTGAAACTGATTCCGAGCCCTGAGTCTTGAGTCAGTAGCCTGGAGCACGGAGCCTGCAACTGACCAAAACCCTGGAGCCTGGTGCCTTGAGCCTGGAGCCCTTAGCCGTGAGCCTTGAGCCCGCAGCCCGGAGCCTGGACAGCAAAGCCTGAAGAGCAGAGCCTGGAGCCTTGAGCCTTGAACTGACCCCGAGCCTTGAGCCTGGAGCCTGGAGTCAAGAGAATGAATCATGCAGCCTTGAGCATGAGCCTGGAGCGTAGAGCGTGGAACTGACCCCAAGCCTCGAGCTTGGAGCCTTGAGCCGGAGCAAGGAAATTACCCCGAGCCTGGAGCTTTGAGCTTTGAGCCTTCAGCCTGGTGCCGGGAGCCTAGAGTCTGGAACACGTAGTAACGAGACTTGAAAATGGAGCCATTTACCTTGAACTGACCCAGAGCACGAAATTTGGAACCTTAAACCTGGAGAAATGAATTTGGAACTGACCCCATGCACCAGAGCCTGGAGCCTGGAGCCTGGAGCCCGGAGCCCGGAGCCTGGAGCCCCGGAGCTGGAGCCCGGAGCCTGGAGCCTGGAGCGGGGAGTCCGGAGCCTGGAAGTGACACTGAACTTGGCGCCTTAAGCCTGGATCCCAGAGCTTGAAGCATGGAGCTGGAGACTGGAGCCTGGAGCCTGGAGTCTAGAGCCCTGATCCTGGAGAATGGAGTCCCGAGCTTTTAGCCCGGTGACTTCAGCATGGAATAACCTTGAGCCATGAGCTTTGAGCCTTTACCCTGGAGCATAGAACTTAAACTGAGTCTGGAGCCTTGAGCTTGGAGCCTTCAGACCTGGAGCCTTGTGATGGGAGCAATTAGCCTGGAACATGTAGCAACGAACCCTCGACTATGGAGCTTGTAACCTGGAACTGACCTCGAGCCCGAAAAGTGGAGCCTAAACCCTGGAGACCAGATCTTGGAACTGACCCCATACCCAAGAGCATAAAGCACGGAGCCTTGAGCCTGGAGTCTAGAGCCTTGTGACTGGAGCCATAAACATACCCTGAGCCTTGAGCCTGGAGTCTTGAGCCCGGAGCATGGAACTGACCCCGAGGCTTGAGCCTGGAGAACAGAGCCTTGAGCAAGGTGCCATTAGCCTGGAAGTTGTAGTCACGAACTTGGAGCATAGAACCTGTAGCCTGTAACTGTGCCCATATAATTGGAGCCTAAAACTGGAGCCGGAGCCATGAACATACTCCGAGCCCAAAGCCTGGATCCCAGAGGAAGTAAAGAGGAGCCTGGAGCCGTGAGCCTGGAGCCTTGAGCCACGAGCCTTCAAACTTGAGCCGGAGCCAGAAACTGACCCTGAGCCGACAGCCTGGAACTGAGCCCGATCCCGGATCCTGTGAGCGCGGTGTCTTGAACCTGGAAACATGAGACCGGAACCTGGAGCCCGGAACCTGGAGCCTGGAGCCTTGGAGCCTGGAGCCTTGAGCCCGGAGCCTAGAACTGACCCAGAGCCTTAAGCCTCTAGCCTGAATCCTGGTACCCGGAGAATTGAACTGCTAAAAAGCCCGAAGCCTGAAGACTGGAGCCCTTGATTGCGGAGCCATGAGCCTTTGAGCAGGGAGCCCGGAGTCTGAAGCCTGGAGACGGGAGGCTTGAGCCCTGAGCCGGAGCCTGGAACTTACATTAGCCCAGATTCCTGAAATCTGAGAATGGAGCACGGAGCCTGGAGCTCGGAGCCCTGAGGCCATTAGCCTGGAGCCGCCTGGAGCCTGGAGCTGGAGCCTTGAGCTTGAGCCTTGAGCCTTGAGCCTGGAGCCCTTTACTGACCCAAAGCCCGGAGCATGGCGCATGGAGAATGGAACTTTGAGGTTGGAGCCTGGATCCTGGAGCCTGGATCCTGGATCCTGGAGCCTGGAGCCTGGAGCCTGGAGCCTGGAGCCTGGAGCCCGGAACCTGAGCCTGGAACCTTAAAGCCCAAAGCCTGGAACTCACACTGAGCCTGGAGCCTTGAGCCTGGAGCCTGGAGCCTAGGAGCCCAAAGCCTGGAAATTACCCTGAGCCAAGAACCTGGCACCTTGACCTGGTGTTTGGGGCACGGAGCCAGGACGCGTGGAGCCCGATGCGTGGTGCCTGAAAACTGACCCCGAGCCTAGGAGGCCTTTTGCCTGGCCGCCCGTTAAACAGAACTGACCCCAAGCCCGGAGCCCTGTTCCTGGAATCTGGAGCCTGGAGCGCGCAGCCTGGATCCTTAAGCCCGGAGCCTGAAACTGATCCCAATCCTGGAGTCTGGAGCCGGTAGCCTGGAGAACGGAAGTCTGCAACTGACCAAGACCCTGGAGCCTGGCGCCTTGAGCCTGGAGCCATGGCTACATAGCCATGAGCCTGGAGCCTGGATGCTGGAGCCTGGAGCCATCATCCTGGAGCCTTGAGCCTTCAGCCTTAAGCCTGGAGCCTTTGGCCTAGTGCGTGGAATCTAGAGCCCAGACCTTTATGACTGGAGCCCGGAACCCAGATTCTCGAAGTGACCCAGAGCCCGGAGAAAAGAACCCGAGCCTTGAACTGACCATGAATATTGAGCCTTGATCCCTGAGCCTGGAACCCGAACCCTGGAACCCGAAGCTGGATCCTGTAGCATGGAGCCGTGAGCTTGGAGCCTGGAGCATAGAGCCTGGAACTGACCTTAAGTCCGGACCTTGGAGCCCGGACAAAAGAAATGACCCCAAGCCCGGAGCCCTGAACATGGAGCGTGGAGCGCGGATCCTGGAACTGACCCCGAGCACAGAACCTTGAGCTCGGAGCCTGGGGCCCGGATCATGGAGCCGTGAGCATGGAGCAGTGAGCCTGGAGCCGGGAGCCCAAAGCCTTGTACTGACCCGGAGTCAAGAGACTTGATCCTGGAGTCATGAGCCCGGAGCCTGGAAATGACCCTGTGCCTGGAGCCTTGAGCCCAGAGCCTAGAACTGACCCGAGCACAAAACCTTGAGCCAGGACCCTGCAGCCCGGAGACTGGAACTGACCCCGAGCCTGGAGCCTGGAGCTTGAAGCATTGAGCCGTGAGCATGGAGCCGTGAGCCGGAGCCTGGAGCCTGGAACTGACCCCGAGTGCGGGGCCTTGAACCTGGATTCTGGAGCCCGGAGTGTGGAAATGACCCCGTTCTCAGAGCCTGGAGCCAGGGGCGTGGATCCCCGAGCATGGAACTTACCCGAACCCGAAGCCTTAGGCTTACAGGGGTTCTTGTTAAGTATTTGTTATTATAGCGCTCTTACTCCCTGTGTAAAGAGGCTTTTATTTTGTAGACGCCTACAGGATTTTGTGTATGTATTTCCTGTTGTCCCTTCTCCTGTTCGGCGCTCATGGTCATGGCTGTAGGCTGCGCGTAGGCTACGCGCTATATAAGTTGTGAGTAAAAATTATAATAAAGTTGCCCACAAAGCGGCTAAGAGAACACACGTGAAAGCATCGTTTATTGCAGTGGAAGCCAGAATCCGGACTTGCACGCTTAACAGTTCTGTCTGGAAAAAAAAACAAAAACAAAGTCCTTCATACGGTTCGACTTTTACCGTTATCCAGCTCCAGATGAGAAAAGTACCGGAAGTTTAAAGGGGGATCAGCTAACCGGCGTTCTGTCTTTGAAAAAACAAAAAAGATTCCCGCACAGGCCTGGAAAAATAGCAAAGTCCCACACAGGCTGGAAAAAAGACAGACTCCACACGGTCCGCCGGCCGTCCCGGCCTAATCCTGACCCGGGTAAGCGCGACATTTCTCGGCGCTCCCTCCTCCTCAGCGCATGCCAATGTGCAGCTTCAAGGTGGCTGGAAGAAAAAGGGGGAGAAAAAGGGAAAAGAAGAACCAGGACCAGGGCGAGAGTTCGTCCCCGAGTGTGAGGCTCTGATGTTGGGCAGAATTCCGTTCCACTGGGGGGGGGGGTTTGAAAAAGTTCCACAACTCAGTGAGTAGCTTTAAGGGGGTTGGAGAGAAGAGAGGAGGGGAGAGAGGGGAAAAGATTCGACCTGGAACAAGGTTAGGTTTCGGGCTGAAGTGAGGCGGAGTTAAACAAAAGAAAAAAAAGGTGTTAGGCTTACAGGGGTTGTCTCTGGAAAGAAATAACAAAGTTCAACATACAGTTCATGTTTATCGTTATCCAGCTCCAGATGAGAAAAGAACCGGAGCTTAAAAAAGGGCTAACCGGGTTCTGTCTCTGGAAAAATAACAATGTCCCACACGGGCTGGCAAAAAGACAGAGTCCACACCGTCCACCAGTCTAACCCTGACGAGGGTCAGTGCGACATTTCCCAGTGCTCTTCCTCGTCCATGCACGCCAGTGGCAGCTTTAAGGGGGTTGGAGAGGAAAGAGGGAGAGAGAGCAAGAGAGAAAGAAAGACAAAGAATCAGGACCACGGACAGAGTTCGTCCACTAGAGTGTGGCAGCAATGTCAGGCAGCATTCAATCTCCACGGGGCGGTTTGAGAAATGCCAGAACTAGGTGTGAAGCTTTACGTTCTGCTTGAGAAAAAACATCCTTGTCTCAAAAGTGACCAAATCAGTTCTGCTTGCGTGAAAAGCTCAAAAATGACCTTTTTACCAATATAGTAAGAAAAGAATGAAAACACTAAAAAACAAGTAAAAAAAAAGTGTTTTATGGCTATTTTGCTATAGGTTTTCAGGTCTTGAAAAAACGTCCTTGTATCAAAGTGAAAAAAAAAGCTTCTGATCGTCTGAAACGCTCAAAAATGACATTTTTGCATCTTCTACTCATAAAAGCATAAAAACACTAAAACAAGTCAGAAATAAGTTTTTATGGCTGTTTTTTTAAAAGTCTTCTCAAATCATGAAGTTCTGCTTGAAAAACACATCTTTGTCTCAAAGTGACCCAAAACAGCTTCTTATCGTCTAAACGCTCAAAATGACATTTTTAATCTTCTACTCATAAAAGCATAAACACACTAAAACAAGTCAGAAACAAGTGTTTTATGCTGTTTTGTCAAAGTCTTCTCAGATCATGAAGTCTGCTTGAGAAAAACCACCCCTTTCTCAAAGTGACCAAAACAGCTTCTTATCGTCTGAAACGCTCAAAAATGACATTTTTTCCTCTTCTACTCAGAAAAGCATGTAAACCTAAAAACAAGTGAGCAATAAGTGTTTTATGGCTGTTTTGTCAAAGTCTTCTCAAATAATGAAGTTCTGCCTTAAAAACACATCTTGTCTCAAAGTGACCCAAAAAAGCTTCTGATCGTCTGAAACGCTCAAAATGACATTTTTGCATCTTCTACTCATAAAAGCATAAAAACACGAAAAACAGTCAGCAATAAGTATTTATGGCTGTTTTTTAAAAGTCTTCTATAATCATGAAGTTCTGCTTAAAAAACACATCTTTGTCTCAAGTGACCAAAACCGCTTCTTATCGTCTGAAAACGCTCAAAAATGCATTTTTGAATCTTCTACTCATAAAAGCATAAAAACACTAAAACAAGTCAGAAATAAAGTGTTTTATGGCTGTTTTGTCAAAGTCTTCTCAGATCATGAAGTTCTGCTTGTGAAAAAACATCCTTTTCTCAAGTGACCAAAACAACTTCTTGTCGTCTGAAACGCTCAAAATGACATTTTTTGCCTCTTCTACTCAGGAAAAGAATGAAAAAACTAAAAATAAGTCAGAATAAGTGTTTTATGGCTATTTTTTTTGAAGTTTTATCAAATCATGAAGTTCTGCTTGACAAAAACAGATCTTTTTCTCAAAGTGACCAAAACAGCTTCTTCTCGTTTGAAACGCTCAAAAAGGACATTTTTGCCTCTTTTACTCATAAACACATTAAAAACACTAAAACAAGTCAGAAATAAGTGTTTAGGCTGTTTCTTAAAAGTCTTCTCAATCATGAAGTTCTGCTTGAAAAAAACATCATTGTCTCAAGTGACCAAACAGCTTCTTATCGTCTGAAACGCTAAAAAGGACATTTTTGCCTCTTCTACTCAGAAAAGAAGGAAAACACTAAAAACAAGTAGAAAACCAGTTTTTTATGGCATTTTTGTATAAGTATTCTCAAATCAGGAAGTTCAGCTGGAAAAAAAAAATCCTTGTCTCAAAGTGACCAAAACAGCTTCTAATCGTGTAAAACGCTCAAAAATGACATTTTACCTACACAGTCAGAAAAGCATGAAAACACTAAAAAAAAAAAGAGTCAGAAATAAGTTTTTTATGGCTGTTTTTTTCCAAGTCTTCTTAGATCATGAAGTTCTGCTTGAGAAAAAACACATACCTTTTCTCAAAGTGACCAAAAAAATCTTCTCATCGTCCTGAAACGCTCAAAAATGACATTATTGCCTCTTCTACAAAGAAAACAAGGAAAACCCAGAAGTCTGGGCATTGTGGTGAGCCTGTAGCCCTTAGCCCAGCACTAGGAGCCCTTTGAGCCTGGAACTGAACACGAGACCGGAGCCCGTAAGCCTGGAAATGAACGCAACATGGAGCCCGGAGCCCGGACCTCGGAGCCCGAAGAACGAAGCCCGGAGCCTCTAGGCCGGAGGACAGGAGTCCGGAGCCGGAGCCCGGGCCGCGAGCCCGGAGCCCGGAGCCCCGAGTCTGGAAATAACCAAGCCCGGAGTTCTGAGCCGGTTACCTGGAGAACGGAGCCTTCAATTTACAAATAAACCTGGAACTTGAGTCTTGAGGGTGGAGCCTGGAGCGCAGAGTTTAGAGACCGGGATTAAGGACTGGAGCTCGAAGCCCAGATCCTCAAACTTACCAAGTGCCGGGAGCCATGAGCCCGGAGCTTGGAGGTGAAAACGAGATCAGAGCCAGGGACTGACCCCGAGCCTGGAGCCGGAGCATGGAGCTGTGAGCCTAGAGCCGTGAGCATGGAGATTTGAGCCTGGAGTCCGGAGCCTGGAAATGACCCCGTGCTTAAGCCTGAAGCCTGGAGCCTGGAGCGCGGAGCAAGGAGCGTGGAGCCTAGAGCCCGTGCCTTGAGCCCGTAGACTGAAAGTGACCCCATGAATGGAACATGACTGGAAATTGGAACTGACTCCGTGCCAAGAGCCTGGAGCCGGAGCCTTTAGTCTTGAGCATGGAGCCCGCAGCCCGCAGCCGTAGCCTGGAGCTTGGAGCCTTAAGCCAGGAGCATTGAGCCCTTAGCCTGGAGCCTTAACTCTGGAGTCTGGAGCAATGACCGCGGAGCATGGAGCCTTGAGCCATGAGCCTGGAGCCTTAAGCATGGAGTCTAAGCCAGGAGCCTGGGAGCCTGAAGCCAGGAGCCTGGAGCCCTGAGCCTGGAGCCTGGAGCCTTGACTCTGGAGTCTGGAGCCCGACTCTGGAGTCTTGAGCAATGACTGCGGAGCATGAAGCCTTGAGCCTGGAGCCTGGAGCCTGAAGCCAGGAGCCTGGAGCCCTGAGCCTGGAGCATGAAGCCAGGAGCACTGAGCCCTTAGCCTGAGCCTGGAGCCTAGACTCCTGGAGTCTGGAACAATGACTGCGGAGCATTGGAGCCTTGAGCCATGAGCATGAGCCTGGAGCTGGAGCCTGGAGCCTTAAGCCAAGAGCCTGGAGCCCTGAGCCTGGAGCCCTGAGCCTGGAGCCTGAGCCTGGAGCCTTAAGCCAAGAGCCTGGATGGCCCTGAGCCTGAGCCTGGAGCCTGGACTCTGGAGTCTGTAGCCCTGACACCAAAGCATGGAGCCTTGAGCCTGGAACTGACCCTGAGCCTGGAGCCTGGAGCCAAGAGCTTTAAGCATGGCGCCATGAGGCGGGAGCCCGGAGACCGGAGCCTGGTGACTTGAGCCTGGAACTGACCCTGAGCCTTGAGCTTGGAGCCTTGTCCCCGGAGCATGGAAGTTACACCGTGCCTGGAGCCTTGAGCTTGGAGCCTTAAGCCTGGAGCCTAGTGCTGGGAGCCTTGAGCCTGGAACGCGTAGAAACGAACCTGGACTATGGAGCCTGTAGCTTGAACTTACCCCAAGCCCCAAAGTGGAGCCAAAAACCTGGAGACTGGAACTTGGAACTGACCCCATGCCAAGAGCCATGAGCCTGGAGCCTTTAGCCTTGAGCCTAGAGCCTCTAGCCTGGAGCCTGAAGCCAGGAGCACTGAGCCCTTAGCCTGGAGCCTAGACTCTGGAGTCTGGAGCAATGACCGCGGAGCATGGAGCCTTGAGCCATGAGCCTGGAGCCTGAAGCCAGGAGCCTGGAGCCCTGAGCCTGGAGCCCTGAGCTTGGAGCCTGAAGCCTTGACTCTGGAGTTTGGAGCCCTGACACCAAAGCATGGAGCCTTGAGCCATGAGCCTGGAGCCTGAAGCCAGGAGCCTGGAGCCCTGAGCCTGGAGCCCTGAGCTTGGAGCCTGAAGCCTTGACTCTGGAGTTTGGAGCCCTGACACCAAAGCATTGAGCCTTGAGCCTGGAACTGACCCTGAGCCTTTAGCCTGGAGCCTGGAGCTTGAAGCATGGCGCCATGAGGCGGGAGCCCAAGACCGGAGCCTGGTGACTTGAGCCTGGAACTGACCCTGAGCCTTGAGCTTGGAGCCTTGTGCCCGGAGTATGGAACTTACACCGTGCCTGGAGACTTGAGCTTGGAGCCTTTAGCCTGGAGCCTAGTGCTGGGAGCCTTGAGCCTGGAACGCATAGAAACGAACCTGGTCTATGGAGCCTGTAGCCTGGAACTGACCCCAAGCCCCAAAGTGAGCCAAAAACCTGGAGCATGGAGCACTCAGCCAGAAGCCCCACAGCCCACAGCCCACAGCCCGCAGCCTAGCCTGGAGCCCTGAGCCCGGAGCCTTGAGCCTGGATCGTGGAGCCATGAGCCTGGAGCCTTGAGCCTGGAGCCTGAAGCAGGAGCCTGAGCCTTAGCCTGGAGCCTTCAGCCTTGACTCTGGAGTCTTGAGCAATGACTGCGGAGCCTGGAGCCTGGAGCCAGGAGCCAAGAGCCTGGAGCCCAGAGCTGGAGCCTGAGCCTGGAGCCTGGAGCCTGGAGCCTGAGCTCTGGAGTCTGGAGCCCTGACACCCAAAGCATGGAGCCTTGAGCCTGGAACTGACACCGAGCCTGGAGCCTGGAGCCAAGAGCTTGAAGCATGGCGCCATGAGGATGGAGCCCGGAGACCGGAGCCTGGGTGACTTGAGCTGGAACTGACCCTGAGCCTTGAGCTTGGAGCCTGTCCCCGGAGCATGGAGCCTGGACTGCTCCGAGTCCGGAGCCTGGATCTGGAGCCCAGAGCATGGAAGTGACCCCGTTCCCAGAGCCTAGAGCCAGGGCGTGGAACCCCAGCATGGAACTTTGCTCGAAGCCTGGAGCTTTTAGCCTGGAGACCAGAACTTGGACCTAACCCAATGCCCGAGCCTGGAGTCTGGAGCCCATGGGCCAGAGCATGAATAACCCCTGAAACCCCAAACTTGGGTCCTGGTTCTGGAGCCTTGAAATGATCCCGAGCCAGAGCCTTGAGCTTTGAACCTGGAGTCTGGAGCCATGAGCATGGAGCCTCGAACCTGAAAAAAGACCCCAAGTCCAAAGCCAGGAGCCCGGAGCCTGGAAAAAACCTTAGTGCATGGAGCCTGGAGGCTTGAACGCGTAGCAACGAGCCAGGAAAAGGAGCCTTGCCCCTGAACTAACGCATGAGCTCAAAATGTGGAGCCTAAAACGTGGAGACCGGAACTTGGAACATACCCCATGCCCAGAGCCTGGAGCCTGAGGCCTTGAGCCTTGAGCTGTGAGCCAGGAACTGACACTGAGCCCGGCGCCTGAAGCATGGAGCCTTGAGCCTGGAACTGACAGCGAGAGTGGAGCCTTTAAGCCTGGATCCAGAGCTTGAAGCATGGAGGCTTGAGAGCGGAGCCTGGAGAATACATCCTGGAGTCTTGAGCCCTGACCCCGGAGCATGGAGCCCAGAGCCTGGAACTGACCCCGAGCCTGGTGCCTGGAGCCAAGAGCTTGAAGCATGGCGCCTTGAGCCTGGAGCCCGGAGGCTAGAGCCCGGTGACTTCAGCCTGGAATTGATTCCGAGCCTATGAGCTTGGAGACTTTACCCTGGAGACATCGGAACTTACCCTGAGCCTGGAGCCTTGAGCTTGGAGCCTTCAGCCTGGAGCCTGGTGCCGGGAGCCTTTAGCCTGATCGCGTAGCACGAACCTGGACTATGGAGCCTGTAGCCTGGAACTGACATTGAGCCGAAAAGTGGAGCCCAAAACCTGGAGACCAGATCTTGGAACTGACCCATGCCAAGATCCTGGAGCCCAGAGCCTGGAGCCTTGAAGGGGGAGCACGGAGCCTGGAACTGACACTGAGCCGGAGTCCTTGAGCCTAGAGCCTGAAGCATGGAGCCCGGAGGTTGGAACTGACCCCAACCTGGAGCCTATAGCCTTGAGCCCAGAGCAATAAAGCACGTAGCCTTGAGCCTGGAGTCTAGAGCCTTGTGACTGGGCCATTAACTGAATCTTAGCCTTGAGCCTGGAGTTTTGAGCCCGGAGCATGGAACTACCCCAGAGACAAGAGCCTGGAGACCAGAGCCTGAGCCTTGAGCCAGGTGCCATTAGTCTGGAATGTGTAGTCATGAACTTGGAGCATCGAACCTGTAGCCTGGCACTGTCGCCAAAATATGGAGCTAAAACCTGGAGCCCAGGAGCCACGAACGTTGGGCTAGGAGTATTCCTAGCCCAAAGCCTGGATCCCGGAGGAAGCACGCGGACCCTGGAGCCTGGAGCCTGGAGCCTGGAGCATGGAACCTGGAGCCTTCAAACTGGAGCACGGAGCAACAAAATGACCCTTATCCCAGAGCATTGAGTCTTAGTCTCGAACTGACCCCGATCCCGGATCCTGGAGCGCGGTGTCTTGATCCTGGCGCCTGGTGCCGGAACCTGGAGCCTGGAGCCCGGAGCCTTGAGCCCAGAGCCTGGAAACTAACCAAGAGCCTAAAGCCTGGAGCAAGAAGCCTGGTACCCGGAGAATGGACTGCCCCAAAGCCCGAAGCCTAGAGCCCGGAAGCCTTGAGCGCAGAGCTGTGAGCCCTTGAGTAGGGAGCCCAGAATCTGAAGGCTTTAGACTCGAGGCTTGAGCCTGAGACCAGGCCCTGAACTTAACCCTAGCTCGGATTCTTGTAATCGAAGATGGAGCCTGGAGCCTAGAGCCTGGAGCCTTGAGTCTGGAGTCTGAGCCTTGAGCCTTGAGCCTTGAGCCTGGAGCCTGGAGCCTGGAGCCTGGAGCCCTAACTGACCTCAGGGCCTGGAGCATTGATACTGAGCTTGGAGCCTTGAGCCCTTAACTGACCCCAAGCCGGAGCATGGAGCATGGAGCCATGAGCCTGGAGATTGGAACCTGGAGCCTGGAGCCTGGAGCCTGGAGCCTTGAGTTTTGAGCCTGGAGCCCTTAACTGACCTCAGGCCCGGAACATTGAGACTGGAGCTTGGAGCCTGGAGCCATTAACTGACCCCAAGCCCGGAGCATGGATGCCATGAGCCTGGAGCTTGGTGCCTGGAGCCTGGAGCTTGGCCTTGAGCCTTGAGTCCAGAACCCACAGCCTGGAAATTACCCTGAGCAGGAACCTTTAGCCTGGACATGGTGTAAGGGGAACGGAGCCTTGAACCGGGAGCCTGGAGCCCGATGTGCAGTGCCTGAAATTTACCCGGAGCTTCGAGGCTTTAGCTATGAGCCCGGAGCATGGATCTGACCCCAAGCCCGGAGCCCTGTGTCTGGAACCAGGAGCCTGGAGCGCGGAGCCTGGATCCTTTAGCCCGGAGCCTGAAACTAATTCCGAGCCCCTAGTCTTTAGCCGGTAGCCTGGAGCACGGAGCCTGCAACTGACCAAGACCCTGGAGCCTGGAGCCTGGAGTCAAGAGAATTAACCATGCAGACTTGAGCATGGAGCCTGGAGCATGGAGCCTGGAGCCTAGAGCGTGGAACTGACCCCGAGCCTCGAGT
Organism: Sphaeramia orbicularis; assembly: GCF_902148855.1. Taxonomy (NCBI): domain Eukaryota; kingdom Metazoa; phylum Chordata; class Actinopteri; order Kurtiformes; family Apogonidae; genus Sphaeramia; species Sphaeramia orbicularis. The sequence goes on along the minus strand of NC_043968.1, from coordinate 65,752,643 downwards.
TTGGAGCCTTGAGCCCGGAGAAAAGAATTTACCCCGAGCCTGGAGCTTTGAGCTTTGAACCTTCAGCCTTGAGCCTGGTGCTGGGAGCCTAGAGTCTGAACACGTAGCAACGAGGCTGGAAAATGGAGCCATTTGCCATGAACTGACCCCGAGCACGACATTTGGAGCCTTAAACCTGGAGACTGGAACTGGGAACTGACCCCATGCCCAAAGCCTGGAGCCTTGAGCCTGGAGCCCGGAGCCTGGAACTGACACTGAGACAGGAGTCTTTAGCCTTGATCCCATAGCCTGGAGCCTGGAGAAGGGAGCCTAGAGCCTGGAGCCTGGTGCTGGGAGTCTTTTGCCTGGAACGCTTGGAAACGAACCTGGACAATGGAGCCTGTAGCCTGGAACTGACCTCTATCCCGAAAAGTGGAGCCTTAAACTTTTTCACCAGATCTTGGAACTGACGCCATGCAAAGAGCCTTGAGCCCGGAGCCTGGAACCTTGAGGGGGGAGCACGGAGCCTGGAACTGACCCCGAGACTGGAGCCTGGAGACCAGAGCCTTGAGCCTTGAGCCAAGTGCCATTAGCCTGGAATGTGTAGTCACGAACTTGGAGCATAGAACCTGTAGCCTGGAAATGTGCCCAAAATATGGAGCCTAAAACCTGGAGCCCGGAGCCACGAACATATGGGCTAGGAATATTCGTAGCCCAAAGCCTGGATCCCGGAGGAAGCAAAGCGGAGCCTGGAGCCTTGAGCCTGGTGCCTGGAGCCTGGAGCCTGGAGCCTGGAACCTGGAACCTGGAGCATGGAACCTGGAGCCTGCAAACTGGAGCACGGAGCAACAAACTGACACTTATCCCAGAGCATTGAGGCCAGAGTCTCGAACTGACCCCGATCTTAGATCCTGGAGCGCGGTGTCTGGACCCTGGAGCCTGGTGCCCAGAACTTGGAGCCTGGAGCCCGGAGCCTTGAGCCCGGAGCCTGGAACTGACCAAGAGCCTTAAGCCTGGAGCCTAAAGCCTGGTACACGGCGAATGGAACTGCCCCAAAGACCGAAGCCTGGAGCTCGGAGCCTTGAGCGCAGAGCCATGAGCCTTGAGCAGGGAGCCCGGAATCTGAAGGCTGGAGACTGGAGTCTTGAGCCCTTAGCCCGGAGCCTGGAACTTAACCCTAGCTCGGATTCTTGAAATCGGAGAATGGAGCGCGGAGCCTGGAGCTCGGAACCTGGAGCCTGGAGCCTGGACCCTTGAGCCTGGAGTCTTGAGCCTGGAGCCTGGATTGTGGAACCTGGAGCCTGGAGCCCTTGACTGACCCCTAGCCCGGAGCATGGAGCCTGGAGCCTGGAGCCGGAGCCTTGAGCCCAGAGCCTGGAACTGACCAAAGCCCTTAAGCCTGGAGCCATAAGCCTGGTACCCGGAGAATGGAACTGCCCCAAAGCCCGAAGCCTAGAGCCTGGAGCCTGAGCGAAGAGCCATGAGCCTTGAGTAGGGAGCCCAGAATCTGAAGGCTTTAGACTCGAGGCTTGAGCCCTGAGACCAGAGCCCTGAACTTAACCCTTGCTCGATTCTTGAAATCAAAGTATGGAGCGCGGAGCCTGGAGTTTGGAGCCTGGAGCCTGGAGCCAAGAGCCTGGAGCCCTGAGCCTGGAGTCTGGAGCCTGGACTGGAGCCTTGACCCTGGAGCCTGAGCCTTGAGCCTGGAGCCTGGAGCCCTTAACTGACCTCAGGCCCGGAGCATTGAGACTGGAGCTTGGAGCCAGGAGCCCTTAACTGACCCCAAGCCCGGAGCATGGAGCCATGAGCCTGGAGCTTGGAACCTGGAGCCTTGAGCCTTGAGAGCTGGAAGCCTGGAGCCTGGAGCCTGAGCCTAGAGCCTGGAGCCTTGAGCCTTGAGCCTGGAGCCTGGAGCCCTTAACTGACCTCAGGCCTGGAGCATTGAGACTGGAGCTTGGAGCCTTGGCCCTTAACTGACCCCAAGCCTGGAGCATGGAGCATGGAGCCATGAGCCTGGAGATTGGAACCTGGAGCCTGGCGCCTGGAGCCTTGAGTTTTGAGCCTGGAGCCCTAAACTGACCTCAGGCCCGGAGCATTGAGACTGGAGCTTGGAGCCTGGAGCCATTAACTGACCCCAAGCCCATGGAGCATGGAGCCATGAGCCTGGAGCTTGGAGCCTGAGCCTGGTGCCTGAGCCTTGAGCCTTGAGTCAAGAACCCACAGCCTGGAAATTACCCTGAGCAAGGAACCTTTAGCCTGGACATGGTGTAAGGGGAACGGAGCCTTGAACCGGGAGCCTGGAGCCCGTTGTGCAGTGCCTTAAACTTCCCCGGAGCCTCGAGGCTTTAGCTATGAGCCCGGAGCATGGATCTGACCCCAAGCCCGGAGCCCTGTGTCTGGAACCAGGAGCCTGGAGCGAGGAGCCTGGATCCTTTAGCCCGGAGCCTGAAACTGATTCCGAGCCCTGAGTCTTGAGTCAGTAGCCTGGAGCACGGAGCCTGCAACTGACAAGACCCTGGAGCCTGGAGTCAAGAGAATTAACCATGAAGACTTGAGCATGGAGCCTGGAGCCTAGAGCGTGGAACTGACCCCAAGCCTCGAGCTTGGAGCCTTGAGCCCGGAGAAAAGAATTTACCCCGAGCCTGGAGCTTTGAGCTTTGAGCCTTCAGCCTTGAGCCTTGTGCCTAGAGTCTGGAACACGTAGCAACGAGGCTGGAAAATGGAGCCATTTGCCTTGAACTGACCCCGAGACGACATTTGGAGCCTTAACCTGGAGACTGGAACTGGGAACTGACCCCATCCCAAAGCCTGGAGCCCGGAGCCTGGAGCCTTGAGCGGGGAGCCCGGAGCCTGGAACTGACACTGAGACAGGAGTCTTTAGCCTTGATCCCAGAGCCTGGAGCCTAGAGCCTGGAGCCTGGAGCCGGGAGCCTAGAGCCTGGAGCCTGGTGCTGGGAGTCTTTTGCCTGGAACGCTTGGAAACGAACCTGGACAATGGCGCCTGTAGCCTGGAACTGACCTCTTCCCGAAAAGTGGAG
>NC_043968.1:65686895-65749613 GCF_902148855.1 Sphaeramia orbicularis | reverse complement strand
GGAGCCTGAAGCCAGGAGCCTGGAGCCCTGAGCTGGAGCCTGAAGCCAGGGAGCACTGAGCCTTAGCCTGGAGCCTGGAGCCTAGACTCTGAGTCTGGAACAATGACTGCGGAGCATGAGCCTGAGCCATGAGCCTGGAGCCTGGAGCCTGGAGCCTGGAGCCTTAAGCCAGAGCTGGAGCTGAGCCTGGAGCCGTGAGCCTGGAGCCTTAAGCCAAGAGCCTGGAGCCCTGAGCCTGGAGCCTGGAGCCTTGACTCTGGAGTCTGGAGCCCTGACCACAAAGCATGGAGCTTTGAGCCTGGAACTGACCCCGAGCATGGAGCCTGGAGCCTGGAGCCTGGAGCCAAGAGCTTTAAGCATGGCGCCATGAGCCCGTGCCTTGAGCCCGAAGACTGAAAGTGACCCCATGAATGGAACATGACTGGAAATTGGAATGACTCCGTGCCAAGAGCTGGAGCCCGGAGCCTTTAGTCTTGAGCATGGAGCCCGCAGCCCGCAGCCCGTAGCCTGGACTTGGAGCCTTAAGCCAGGCATTGAGCCCTTAGCCTGGAGCCTTAACTCGGAGTCTGGAGCAATGACCGCGGAGCATGGAGCCTGGAGCCATGAGCCTGGAGCCTTAAGCAGGAGTCTAAAGCCAGGAGCCTGGAGCCTGAAGCCAGGAGCCTGGAGCCTGACCTGGAGCCTGGAGCCGGAGCCTGCAGCCCGAAGAACGAAGCCCGGAGCCTCTAGGCCGGAGACAGGAGTCCGGAGCCCGGAGCCCGGAACTCAGAGCCCGAAGCCCGAAGAACGAAGCCCGAGCCTAGGCCGGAGACAGGAGTCGGAGCCCGGAGCCCCGAGCCTGGAACATACCCCAAGCCCGGAGTTCTGAGCCGGTTACCTGGAAAACGGAGCCTTCAATTTACAAATAACCTGGAACCTTGACTCTGGAGGGTGGAGCCTGAAGCGCAGAGTTTAGAGCCCGGGATTAAGGACTGGAGCTCGAAGCCAGATCCTCAAACTTACCAAGTGCCGGGAGCAATGAGCCGGAGCTTGGAGGTGAAACGAGATCAGAGCCAGGACTGACCCAGAGCCTGGAGCCCGGAGCATGGAGCTGTGAGCTAGAGCCGTGAGCATGGAGATTTGAGCCTGGAGTCCGGAGACTGGAAATGACCCCGTGCTTAAGCCTGAAGCCTGGAGCCTGGAGCCTTGAGCCTGGAGCGCGGAGCAAGGAGCGTGGAGCCTAGAGCCCGTGCCTTGAGCCCGTAGACTGAAAGTGACCCCATGAATGGAACATGACTGGAAATTGGAACTGACTCCGTGCCAAGAGCCTGGAGCCCGGAGCCTTAGTCTTGAGCATGGAGCCCGCAGCCCGCAGCCCGCAGCCCGTAGCCTGTAGCTTGGAGCCTTAAGCCAGGAGCATTGAGCCCTTAGCCTGGAGCCTTAACTCTGGAGTCTGGAGCAATGACCGCGGAGCATGGAGCCTTGAGCCATGAGCCTGGAGCCTTAGCATGAGTCTAAAGCCAGGAGCCTGAGCCTGAGCCAGGAGCCTGGAGCCTGAGCCTGGAGCCTGCAGAGCTTGACTCTGGAGTCTTGGAGCAATGACCGCGGAGCATGGAGCCTTGAGCCTGGAGCCTGGAGCCTGAAGCCAGGAGCCTGGAGCCCTGAGCCTGGAGCTGGAGCCTGAGCCAGGAGCACTGAGCCTTAGCCTGGAGCCTGGAGCCTAGACTGGAGTCTGGAACAATGACTGCGGAGCATGGAGCCTTGAGCCATGAGCCTGGAGCCTGGAGCTGGAGCCTAAGCCAAGAGCCTGGAGCCCTGAGCCTGGAGCCCTGAGCTGGAGCCTTAAGCCAAGCCTGGAGCCTGAGCCTGGAGCTTGAGCCCTTAGCCTGGAGCCTTCAGCCTTGACTCTGGAGTCTTGAGCATGACCGCGGAGCCTGGAGCTGGAGCTGGAGCCAGGCCAAAGACCGGAGCCTGGTGACTTGAGCCTGGAACTGACCCTGAGCCTTGAGCTTGGAGCCTTGTGCCCGGAGTATGGAACTTACACCGTGCCTGGAGCCTTGAGCTTGGAGCCTTTAGCCTGGAGCCTAGTGCTGGGAGCCTTGAGCCTGGAACGCGTAGAAACGAACCTGGTCTATGGAGCCTGTAGCCTGGAACTGACCCCAAGCCCCAAAGTGGAGCCAAAAACCTGGAGCATGGAGCACGCAGCCAGAAGCCCACAGCCCACGCCCGCAGCCTAGCCTGGAGCCCTGAGCCCGGAGCCTTGAGCCTGGATCGTGGAGCCATGAGCCTGGAGCCTTGAGCCTGGAGCCTGAAGCCAGGAGCCTTGAGCCCTTAGCCTGGAGCCTTCAGCCTTGACTCTGGAGTCTTGAGCAATGACCGCGGAGCTTGGAGCCTGGAGCCAGGAGCAGGAGCCTGGAGCCAAGCCTGGAGCCCTGAGCCTGGAGCCTTGACTCTGGAGTCTGGAGCCCTGACACCAAAGCATGGAGCCTTGAGCCTGGAACTGACCCCGAGCCTGGAGCCTGGAGCCAAGAGCTTGAAGCATGGCGCCATGAGGCTGGAGCCCGGAGACCGGAGCCTGGTGACTTGAGCCTGGAACTGACCCTGAGCCTTGAGCTTGGAGCCTTGTCCCCGGAGCATGGAGCCTGGAGCCTGGAGCCTGGAGCCTGTTGCCTGGAACTGACTCCGAGTCCGGAGCCTGGATTCTGGAGCCCAGAGCATGGAAGTGACCCCGTTCCCAGAGCCTGGAGCCCAGGGCGTGGAACCCCAAGCATGGAACTTTGCTCGAAGCATGGAGCTTTTAGCCTGGAGACCAGAACTTGGACCTAAACCCAATGCCCCGAGCCTGGAGTCTGGAGCCCACGGGCCAGAGCATGGAATACACCCTGAACCCCAAACTTGGGTCCTGGTTCCTGGAGCCTTGAAATGATCCCGAGCCCAGAGCCTTGAGCTTTGAACCTGGAGTCTGGAGCCATGAGCATGGAGCCTCGAACCTGAAAAAAGACCCCAAGTCCAAAGCCAGGAGCCCGGAGCCTGGAAAAAACCTTGTGCATGGAGCCTGGAGCCTTGAACGCGTAGCAACGAGCCAGGAAAATGGAGCCTCTTGCCCTGAACTAACGCTGAGCTCAAAATGTGGAGCCTAAAACGTGGAGACCGGAACTTGGAACATACCCCATGCCCAGAGCCTGGAGCCTGAGGCCTGTAGCCTTGAGCTGTGAGCCAGGAACTGACACTGAGCCCGGCGCCTGAAGCATGGAGCCTTGAGCCTGGAACTGACAGCGAGAGTGGAGCCTTTAGCCTGGATCCCAGAGCTTGAAGCATGGAGGCTTGAGAGCGGAGCCTGGAGAATACATCCTGGAGTCTTGAGCCCTGACCCCGGAGCATGGAGCCCGGAGCCTGGAACTGACCCCGAGCCTGGTGCCTGGAGCCAAGAGCTTGAAGCATGGCGCCTTGAGCCTGGAGCCCGGTGGCTAGAGCCCGGTGACTTCAGCCTGGAATTGATTCCGAGCCTTGAGCTTGGAGACTTTACCCTGGAGCATGGAACTTACCCTGAGCCTGGAGCCTTGAGCTTGGAGCCTTCAGCCTGGAGCCTGGTGCCGGGAGGCTTAGCCTTGATCGCGTAGCAACGAACCTGGACTATGGAGCCTGTAGCCTGGAACTGACATTGAGCCCGAAAAGTGGAGCCCAAAACCTGGAGACAAGATCTTGGAACTGACCCCATGCCAAGATCCTGGAGCCCAGAGCCTGGAGCCTTGAAGGGGGAGCACGGAGCCTGGAACTGACACTGAGCCCGGAGCCTTGAGCCTAGAGCCTGAAGCATGGAGCCCGGAGGTTGGAACTGACCCCCACCCTGGAGCCTATAGCCTGGAGCCCAGAGCATAAAGCACGTAGCCTTGAGCCTGGAGTCTAGAGCCTTGTGACTGGAGCCATTAACTGAATCTTAGCCTGGAGCCTGGAGTTTTGAGCCCGGAGCATGGAACTACCCCAGAGACAAGAGCCTGGAGACCAGAGCCTTGAGCCTTGAGCCAGGTGCCATTAGTCTGGAATGTGTAGTCATGAACTTGGAGCATAGAACCTGTAGCCTGGCACTGTGCCCAAAATATGGAGCCTAAAACCTGGAGCCCAGAGCCACGAACGTATGGGCTAGGAGTATTCCTAGCCCAAAGCCTGGATCCCGGAGGAAGCAATGCGACCCTGGAGCCTGGAGCCGGAGCCTGAGCCTGGAGCATGGAACCTGGAGCCTTCAAACTGGAGCACGGAGCAACAAAATGACCCTTATCCCAGAGCATTGAGCTCTTAGTCTCGAACTGACTCCGATCCCGGATCCTGGAGCGCGGTGTCTTGATCCTGGCGCCTGGTGCCCGGAACCTGGAGCCTGGAGCCCGGAACCTTGAGCCCAGAGCCTGGAACTGACCGAGAGCCTAAAGCCTGGAGCAAGAAGCCTGGTACCCGGAGAATGGAACTGCCCCAAAGCCCGAAGCCTAGAGCCCGGAGCCTTGAGCGCAGAGCTGTGAGCCTTGAGTAGGGAGCCCAGAATCTGAAGGCTTTAGACTCGAGGCTTGAGCCCTGAGACCAGAGCCCTGAACTTAACCCTAGCTCGGATTCTTGTAATCGAAGAATGAGCCTGAGCCTGGAGCCTGGAGCCTGGAGCCTGGAGCCTGGAGCCTGGCCTAGAGCCTAGAGCCTAGAGCCTGGAGTCTGGAGCCTTGAGCCTTGAGCCTGGAGCCTGGAGCCTGGAGCCCTTAACTGACCTCAGGCCTGGAGCATTGATACTGGAGCTTGGAGCCTTGAGCCCTTAACTGACCCCAAGCCCGGAGCATGGAGCCATGAGCCTGGAGCTTGGAACCTGGAGCCTGGAGACTGGAGCCTTGAGTTTTAGCCTGGAGCCCTTAACTGACCTAAGGCCCGGAACATTGAGACTGGAGCTTGGAGCCTGGAGCCATTAACTGACCCCAAGCCCGGAGCATGGAGCCATGAGCCTGGAGCTTGGTGCCTGGAGCCTTGAGCCTTGAGTCCAGAACCCACAGCCTGGAAATTACCCTGAGCAAGGAACCTTTAGCCTGGACATGGTGTAAGGGGAACGGAGCCTTGAACCGGGAGCCTGGAGCCCGATGTGCAGTGCTTGAAATTTACCCGGAGCCTCGAGGCTTTAGCTAGAGCCTTTAGCTTGAGCCTGGAGTCTGGAGCCTTGAGCCTTGAGCCTGGAGCCTGGAGCCCTTAACTGACCTCAGGCCTGGAGCATTGAGACTGGAGCTTGGAGCCTGGAGCCCTTAACTGACCCCAAGCCTGGAGCATGGAGCATGGAGCCATGAGCCTGGAGATTGGAACCTGGAGCCTGGCGCCTGGAGCCTTGAGTTTTGAGCCTGGAGCCCTTACCTGACCTCAGGCCCGGAGCATTGAGACTGGAGCTTGGAGCCTGGAGCCTGGAGCCATTAACTGACCCCAAGCCCAGAGCATGGAGCATGGAGCCATGAGCCTGGAGCTTGGAGCCTGGAGCCTGGTGCCTGGAGCCTTGAGCCTTGAGCCTTGAGTCAAGAACCCACAGCCTGGAAATTACCCTGAGCAAGGAACCTTTAGCCTGGACATGGTGTAAGGGGAACGGAGCCCTGAACCGGGAGCCTGGAGCCCGATGTGCAGTGCTTGAAATTTACCCGGAGCCTCGAGGCTTTAGCTATGAGCCCGGAGCATGGATCTGACCCCAAGCCCGGAGCCCTGTGTCTGGAACCAGGAGCCTGGAGCGCGGAGCCTGGATCCTTTAGCCCGGAGCCTGAAACTGATTCCGAGCCCCTAGTCTTTAGCCGGTAGCCTGGAGCACGGAGCCTACAAGTGACCAAGACCCTGGAGCCTTGATCCTGGAGTCAAGAGAATTAACCATGCAGACTTGAGCTGGAGCCGTGGAGCCTGGAGCCTGGGCCTGGGCCTGAGCCTAGAGCGTGGAACTGACCCCAAGCCTCGAGTTTGGAGCCTTGAGCCCGGAGAAAAGAATTTACCGCCGAGCCCTGGAGCTTTGAGCTTTGAACCTTCAGCCTTGAGCCTGTGCTGGGAGCCTAGAGTCTGAGAACACGTAGCAACGAGGCCTGGAAAATGGAGCCATTTGCCATGAACTGACCCCGACACACGACATTTGGAGCCTTAAACCTGGAGACTGGAACTGGAACTGACCCCATGCCCAAAGCCTGGAGCCTTGAGCCTGGAGCCCGGAGCCTGGAACTGACACTGAGACAGGAGTCTTTTAGCCTTGATCCCATAGCCGGAGCCTGGAGACGGGAGCCTAGAGCCTGGAGCCTGGTGCTGGGGAGTCTTTTTTCCTGGAACGCTTGGAAACGAACCTGGACAATGGAGCCTGTAGCCTGGAACTGACCTCTATCCCAAGAAAGTGGAGCCTTAAACTTTTTCACCAGATCTTGGAACTGACGCCATGCAAAGAAAGCCATTGAACCCGAGCCTGAACCTTGAGGGGGGAGCACGGAGCCTGGAACTGACCCCGAGACTGGAGTCTGGAGCCAGAGCCTTGAGCCTTGAGCCAAGTGCCATTAGCCTGGAATGTGTAGTCACGAACTTGGAGCATAGAACCTGTAGCCTGGAAATGTGCCCAAAATATGGAGCCTACAACCTGGAGCCCGGAGCCACGAACAGATGGGCTATGAATATTCGTAGCCCAAAGCCTGGATCCCGGAGAAGAAAAGCGGAGCCTGGATCCTTGAGCCTGGTGCCTGGAGCCTGGAGCCTGGAGCCTGGAACCTGGAACCTGGAGCATGGAACCTGGAGCCTGCAAACTGGAGCACGGAGCAACAAACTGACACTTATCCCAGAGCATTGAGGCCAGAGTCCTCGAACTGACCCCGATCTTAGATCCTGGAGCGCGGTGTCTGGACCCTGGAGCCTGGTGCCCAGAACTTGAGCCTGGAGCCCGGAGCCTTGAGCCCGGAGCCTGGAACTGACCAAGAGCCTTAAGCCTGGAGCCTAAAGCCTGGTACACGGCGAAATGGAACTGCCCAAAGACCGAAGGCCTGGAGCTCGGAGCCTTGAGCGCAGAGCCATGAGCCTTGAGCAGGGAGCCCGGAATCTGAAGGCTGGAGACTGGAGTCTTGAGCCCTTAGCCCGGAGCCTGGAACTTAACCCTAGCTCGGATTCTTGAAATCGAGAATGGAGCGCGGAGCCTGGAGCTCGGAACCTGGAGCCTGGAGCCTGGGAGCCTGGACCCTTGAGCCTGGAGTCCTTGAGCCTGGAGCCTGGATTGTGGAACCTGGAGCCTGGAGCCCTTGACTGACCCCTAGCCCGGAGCAGGGAGCCTGGAGCTGGAGCCCGGAGCCTTGAGCCCAGAGCCTGGAACTGACCAAGAGCCTTAAGCCTGGAGCCATAAGCCTGGTACCCGAGAATGGAACTGCCCCAAGCCGAAGCCTAGAGCCTGGAGCCGTGAGCGAGAGCCATGAGCCTTGAGTAGGGAGCCCAGAATCTGAAGGCTTTAGACTCGAGGCTTGAGCCCTGAGACCAGAGCCCTGAACTTAACCCGAGCTCGGATTCTTGAAATCAAAGTATGGAGCGCGGAGCCTGGAGTTAGGATCCTGGAGCCTGGAGCCAAGAGCCTGAGCCCTGAGCCTGGAGTCTGGAGCCTGGAGCCTGGAGCCTTGACCCTGGAGCCTGGAGCCTGAGCCTGAGCTGGAGCCTGGAGCCCTAACTGACCTCAGCCCGAGCATTGAGACTGGAGCTTGGAGCCAGGAGCCCTTAACTGACCCCAAGCCCGGAGCATGGAGCATGGAGCCATGAGCCTGGAGCTTGGAACCTGGAGCCTTGAGCCTTGAGCCTGGAGCCTGGAGCCAAGAGCCTAGAGCTGGAGCCTTGAGCCTTGAGCCTTGAGCCTGGAGTCTGGAGCCTTGAGCCTTGAGCCTGGAGCTGGAGCCCTTACTGACCTCAGGCCTGGAGCATTGAGACTGGAGCTTGGAGCCTGGAGCCCTTAACTGACCCCAAGCCTGGAGCATGGAGCATGGAGCCATGAGCCTGGAGATTGGAACCTGAGCCTGGCGCCTGGAGCCTTGAGTTTTGAGCCTGGAGCCCTTACCTGACCTCAGGCCCGGAGCATTGAGACTGGAGCTTGGAGCCTGGAGCCTGGAGCCATTAACTGACCACAAGCCCAGAGCATGGAGCATGGAGCCTTGAGCCTGGAGCCTGGAGCCTGGAGCCTAGAGCCTGGAGCCTTGAGCCTTGAGCCTTGAGCCTTGAGTCAAGAACCCACAGCCTGGAAATTACCCTGAGCAAGGAAACCTTTAGCCTGGACATGGTGTAAGGGGAACGGGAGCCTTGAACCGGGGAGCCTGGAGCCCGTTGTGCAGTGCCTTAAACTTCCCCGAGCCTCAAGGCTTTAGCTATGAGCCCGGAGCATGGATCTGACCCAAGCCCGGGAGCCCTGTGTCTGGAACAGGAGCCTGGAGCGTAGGAGCCTGGATCCTTTAGCCCGGAGCCTGAAACTGATTCCGACCCTGAGTCTTGAGTCAGTAGCCTGGAGCACGGAGCCTGCAACTGACCAAGACCCTGGAGCCTGGAGTCAAGAGAATTAACCATGAAGACTTGAGCATGGAGCCTGGAGCCTAGAGCGTGGAACTGACCCCAAGCCTCGACTTGGAGCCTTGAGCCGGAGAAAAGAATTTACCCCGAGCCTGAGCTTTGGCTTTGAGCCTTCGCCTTGAGCCTTGTGCCTAGAGTCTGGAACACGTAGCAACGAGGCTGGAAAATGGGAGCATTTGCCTTGACTGACCCCGAGCAACGACATTTGGAGCCTTAAACCTGGAGACTGGAACTGGGAACTGAGACCCCATGCCAAAGCCTGGAGCCCGGAGCCTGGAGCCTTGAGCGGGAGCCCGGAGCCTGGAACTGACACTGAGACAGGAGTCTTTAGCCTTGATCCAGAGCCTGGAGCCTAGAGCCTGGAGCCCTGGAGCCGGGAGCCTAGAGCCTGGACCTGGTGCTGGGAGTCTTTTGCCTGAACGCTGGAAACGAACCTGGACAATGGCGCCTTTAGCCTGGAACTGACCTCTATCCCGAAAGTGGAGCCTTAAACTTTTCACCAGATCTTGGAGCTGACCCCATGCAAAGAGCCTTGAGCCCGAGCCTGGAACCTTGAGGGGGGAGCACGGAGCCTGGAACTGACCCCGAGACTGGAGCCTGGAGACCAGAAGCCTTGAGCCAAGTGCCATTAGCCTGGAATGTGTAGTCACGAACTTGGAGCATAGAACCTGTAGCCTGGAAATGTGCCCAAAATAGTGGAGCCTAAAACCTGGAGCCCAGAGCCACGAACGTATGGGCTAGGAATATTCGTAGCCCAAAGCCTGGATCCCGGAGGAAGCAACACGGAGCCTGGAGCCTTGAGCTTTGAGCCTGGTGCCTGGAGCCTGGAGCCTGGAACCTGGAACCTGGAGCATGGGAACCTGAGCCTGCAAACTGGAGCACGGAGCACAAACTGACCCCTTATCCCAGAGCATTGAGGCCAGAGTCTCGAACTGACCCCGATCTTTGATCCTGGTGTCTGGACCCTGGAGCCTGTGGCCCGGAACTTGGAGCCTGGAGCCCGGAGCCTTGAGCCCGTAGCCTGGAACTGACCAAGAGCCTTAAGCCTGGAGCCTAAAGCCTGGTACACGCGAATGGAACTGCCCAAAGACCGAAGCCTGGAGCTCGGAGCCTTGAGCGCAGAGCCATGAGCCTTGAGCAGTGAGCCCGGAATCTGAAGGCTGGAGACTGGAGTCTTGAGCCCTTTGCCCGGAGCCTGGAACTATACCCTAGCTCGGATTCTTGAAATCGGGGAATGGAGCGCGGAGCCTGGAGCTCGGAACCTGGAGCCTGGACCCTTGAGCCTGGAGTCATGAGCCTGGAGCCTGGAGCCTGGATTGTGGAAACCTGGAGCCTGGAGCCCTTAACTTACCCCTAGCCCGGAGCATGGAGCCTGGAGCCCTGGAGCCTGGAGCTTGGAGCCTGGAGCCCTTAACTGACCCGAAGCCCTGAAGAATGGAGCATGGAGCCTTGTGCTTGTAGCCTGGAGCCTGGAGCCTGGAGCCTGGAGCCCGGAACCAGGAGCCAAAAGCCTGAAACTGACATTGAGCCTGGAGCCTGGATTCTGGAGCCATGAGTGCAAGAACCCACAGCCTGGAAATTACCCTGGAGCAAGGGGACCTTTAGCCTGGACATGGTGTAAGGGGCACAGAGCCTGGAGCCGGAAGCCTGTGGAGCCCCACTTGCGGTGCAGGACACTGACCCCGACCTAGAGGCTGTTAGCCTTGAGCCCGGAGCATGGATCTGACCCAAGCCCAGAGCCCTGTGTCCTGGAACCAGTAGCCTTGAGCGCGCAGCCTGGATCCTTTAGCCCGGAGCCTGAAACTGATTCCGAGCCTGGAGCATGGAGCCTGCAACTGACCAAGACTCCGGAGCCTGGAGCCATGAGCCTGGAGCCTTGAGTCAAGAGAATGAACCATGCGCCTTGAGCATGGAGCCTGAGCCTGGAGCCTGGAGCCTAGAGCGTGGAACTGACCTCAAGCCTAGAGCTTGGAGCCTTGATCCCAGAAAAAGTAATTTCCCCCAGCCTGGTGCTTTGAGCTTTGAGCCTTCACCTTGCGCTTGTGCTGGGAGGCCTAGAGTCTGGAACACTAGCAATGAGGCTGGAAAATGGAGCCATTTGCCTTGAACTGACCCCGAGCACGAAAATGTGGAGCCTAAAACCTGGAGACTGGAGACTTGGAACTGACCCCATGCCCAGAGCCTGGAGCCCGGAGCCCGGAGCCTGGAGCCTTGAGCGGGGAGCCTGGAGCCTGGAACTGACACTAAGCCAGGCGTCTTTTGCCTGGATCCCAGAGCCTTGAGCCTGGAGCCTGGAGCCTGGAGTCTGGAGCCCTTTACTGACCCCTTGCCCAGAGAATGGAGCAGGAGCCTAGACCTTGTAGCCTGGAGCCCGAAACCTTTACCCCAAAGCCTGGAACTGACACTCAGTCTAGAGCCTGGAGCCTTGAGCTTGGAGCTTGGAGCCTGGAGCCTGGAGCCTGAAGCCTGGCAGCCTGGAGCCTGGAGCCATAGGCTTTGAGCCTGGAGCCAGAGCTCAAAGCCTGGAAATTACCCTGAGCAAGGAACAAGGAGTCGGGAGCCGTAGCCTGGAGACCAGAGCCTACAACTGAAAAAGACCCATGCCTGGCGCCTTGAGCCTGAATCCGTGAGCCTGGAGCCCACAGCTCAGAGCCTTGAGAGCGAAGGCTGGAGAGCAAGCCTGGAGCCCTTTAGCCTGGAACTAACCCCAAGCCTTGAGCCTTGAGCCAAGAGCTTGAAGCATGGTGCCTTGAGCCTGGAGCCTGGAGCCCGGAGCCTAGAGCCCAGTGACTTGAGCCGGGAATTGACCCCGAGCCTTGAGCTTGGAGCTTTTAACCCTGGAGCAGGGAACTTACCCTGAGCCTGGAGCCTTGAGCTTGAGCCTTCAGCCTGGAGCCTGGTGTTGGGGAGCCTTGAGCTTTGAAACGCATAGCAACAAAACCTGGACTATGGAGCCTATAGCCTGGAACTGACCTCGAGCCCGAAAAGTGGAGCCTAAAACCTGGAACACGATCTTGGAACTGACCCCATGCCCAGAGCCTGGAGCCCGGAGCCCGGAGCCTGGAGCCTTGAGCGGGGAGCCCGGAGCCTTGAAACTGACACAGAGCCAGGCATCTTTAGCCTTGAGCCTGGAGCCTGGAGCCCTTTACTGACCCCTTGCCCAGAGTAATGTAGCAAGGAGCCTTAAGCTTGTAGCATGGAGCCCGAAACCTGGAGCCCAAAGCTCGAACTGACACTCAGCCTGGACCCTAGAGCCTGAGCTTGGTGCTTGGAGCCCTGAGCCTGGAGCCTGGAGCCCTGAGCCTGTGAGTCTGGCCTTGGGCCTGGAGCCCAGAGCTCACTGCCTGGAAATAACCCTGAGCAAGGAACCAGGAGTCTGGAGCCGGTAGCCTGGAGAACGGAGCCTGCAACTGACCAAGACCCATGAGCCGGGCGCCTATAGCCTGAAGCCGTGAGCCTTGAGCCCACAGCCCGGAGTCTTGAAGAGTGACCCTGGAGAGAAGAGCCTGGAGCCTTTAGCTGGAACTGACCCCAAGCCTGGAGCCTGGAGCCAAGAGCTTGAAGCATGGTGCCTTGAGCCTTGACCCCGGAAGCCCGGAGCCCGGAGCCCAGAGCCCGGAGCCCAGAGCCCGGTGATTTGAGCCTGGAATCTACCCAAGCCTTGAGCTTGGAGCCTTCACCCTGGAGCATGGAACTTACCCTGAGCCTGGATCCTTGAGCATGGAGCTTTCAGCCTGAGCCTGGTGTTGGGAGCCTTGAGCCTTGACGCGTACAACGAACCTGGACTATGGAGCCTATAGCCTGGAACTGACCTCGAGCCCGAAAAGTGGAGCCCAAAACCTGGAGACCATCTCTTGGAACTGACCCCATGCCAGAGCCTGGAGCCAAGAGCCTGGAACCTTGAGAAGGGGGCACTGAGCTGGAGACTGACTCTGAGCCTGGAGCCTATAGGCTTGAGCCCAAAGCATGAAGCACGGGGCCTGGAGTCCTAGAGCCTGGTGACTGGAGCCATGAACTGACCCTGAGACTTGAGCCTGGATGTCTGAGCCCTGAGCATGGAACTGACCCGGAGGCGGGAGCCTGGAGAACGCGGAGTCCCTTGAGCCTGGAGCCAGGTGCCAGTAGCCTTGAACGCATAGTCCGAACCTGGAGTATAGGAACCTTTAGCCTGAACAGTGTCCAAAATATGGAGCCTACAACCGGGAGCCCGGAGCCACGAAGATACTCTGAGCCAAAAGCCTGGATCCCGGAGGAAGGAATGCGGAGCCTGGAGCCTGGAACCTGGAGCCTGGAGCCTGTACCTTGAGCCTGCAAACTTGAACACGGAGCAACAAACTGACCCTTATCCCAGAGCATTGAGCCCAGAGCCTCAAACTGACCCCGATCCCGGATCCTGGAGTGCGGTTTCTGGAACCTGGAAACTGTTGCACGGAACCTGGAACCTAGAACCTGGAGCCCGGAGCCTTGAGCCCGGAGCCTGGAACTGACCAAGAGCCTTAAGCCTCGAGCCTGATGCCTGGTACCCAGAGAATGGACCTGCCCCAAAGCCAGAATCCTGGAGCCCGGAGCCTTGAGCGCAGAGCCATGAGCCTTAGCAGGGAGCCCAGAATCTTAAGGCTTGAGACTGGAGGCATGAGCCCTTAGCCCGGAGCCTGGAACTTAACCCTAGCTCGGATTCTTGAAATTGGAGAATGGAGCTCGAGCTGGAGCCTGGAGTCTGGAGCCTGGAGTACTGAGCATTGAGCTTTGAGCCTGGAGCCTGGAGCTTGGAGCCCTTAACTGACCCAAGGCCCGGAGCATGGAGCATGGAGCCTGGAGTTTGGATCCTGGAGCCCTTAACTGACCCAAAGCTCGGAGCATGGAACATGGAGCATGGAGCCTGGAACCTGGAGCCTGGAGCCTAGAGCCTAGAGCCTAGAGCCTAGAGCCTAGAGCCTAGAGCCTGGAGCCCGGAACCTGGAGCCAAAAGCCTGAAACTGACACTAAGCCTGGAGCCTGGAGCCAAGAGCCCAATACCTGGAAATTACCCTGAGCAAGGAACACTGAGCCTTGACCTGGTGTAAGGGGCACGGATCCTGGAGCCTGGAGCCCGGTGTGCGGTTCCTGAACCTGACCCCGAGCCTAGAGGGTTTAGCCTTAAACCCGGAGCATGGATCTGACCCCAAGCCCGGAGCCCTGTGTCTGGAACCAGGAGCCTGGAGCGAGGAGCCTGGATCCTTTAGCCCGCCTGAAACTGATTCCGAGCCCTGAGTCTTGAGTCAGTAGCCTGGAGCACGGAGCCTGCAACTGACCAAAACCCTGGAGCCTGGTGCCTTGAGCCTGGAGCCCTTAGCCGTGAGCCTTGAGCCCGGAGCCTGGACAGCAAAGACTGAAGAGCAGAGCCTGGAGCCTTGAGCCTTGAACTGACCCCGAGCCTTGAGCCTGGAGCCTGGAGTCAAGAGAATGAATCATGCAGCCTTGAGCATGGAGCCTGGAGCGTAGAGCGTGGAACTGACCCCAAGCCTCGAGCTTGGAGCCTTGAGCCCGGAGCAAGGAAATTACCCCGAGCCTGGAGCTTTGAGCTTTTAGCCTTCAGCCTGGTGCCGGGAGCCTAGAGTCTGGAACACGTAGTAACGAGACTTGAAAATGGAGCCATTTACCTTGAACTGACCCAGAGCACGAAATTTGGAACCTTAAACCTGGAGACATGAATTTGGAACTGACCCCATGCCCAGAGCCTGGAGCCCGGGGCCTGGAGCCTGGAGCCTGGAGCCTGGAGCCTGAGCGGGGAGTCCGGAGCCTGGAAGTGACACTGAACTTGGCGCCTTAAGCCTGGATCCCAGAGCTTGAAGCATGGAGCCTGGAGCCTGGAGCCTGGAGCCTGGAGCCTGGAGCCTGGCCTGGATCCTGGAGTCTAGAGCCCTGATCCTGGAGAATGGAGTCCCGAGCTTTTAGCCCGGTGACTTCAGCATGGAATTAACCTTGAGCCATGAGCTTTGAGCCTTTACCCTGGAGCATAGAACTTAAACTGAGTCTGGAGCCTTGAGCTTGGAGCCTTCAGCCTGGAGCCTTGTGCTGGGAGCAATTAGCCTGGAACATGTAGCAACGAACCTGGACTATGGAGCTTGTAGCCTGGAACTGACCTCGAGACCGAAAAGTGGAGCCTAAACCCTGGAGACCAGATCTTGGAACTGACCCCATACCAAGAGCATAAAGCACGGAGCCTTGAGCCTGGAGTCTAGAGCCTTGTGACTGGAGCCATAAACATACCCTGAGCCTTGAGCCTGGAGTCTTGAGCCCGGAGCATGGAACTGACCCCGAGGCTTGAGCCTGGAGAACAGAGCCTTGAGCCAGGTGCCATTAGCCTGGAAGTTTTAGTCACGAACTTGGAGCATAGAACCTGTAGCCTGTAACTGTGCCCATAATATGGAGCCTAAAACCTGGAGCCCGGAGCCATGAACATACTCCGAGCCCAAGCCTGGAGCCCAGAGGAAGTAACGAGGAGCCTGGAGCCGTGAGCCTGGAGCCTTGAGCCACGAGCCTTCAAACTTGAGCCCGGAGCCAGAAACTGACCCTGAGCCGACAGCCTGGAACTGAGCCCGATCCCGGATCCTGGAGCGCGGTGTCTTGAACCTGGAAACTGGAGCCCGGAACCTGGAGCCTGGAGCCTGGAGCCTGGAGCCTTGAGCCTGGAGCCTTGAGCCCGGAGCCTAGAACTGACCCAGAGCCTTAAGCCTCTAGCCTGAATCCTGGTACCCGGAGAATTGAACTGCCAAAAAGCCCGAAGCCTGAAGACTGGAGGCTTGATTGCGGAGCCATGAGCCTTTGAGCAGGGAGCCCGGAGTCTGAAGCCTGGAGACGGGAGGCTTGAGCCCTGAGCCCGGAGCCTGGAACTTAACATTGGCCCAGATTCTTGAAACCTGAGAATGGAGCACGGAGCCTGGAGCTCGGAGCCCTGAGCCTTGAGCCTGGCGTCTGGAGCCTGGAGCCTGGAGCCTTGAGCCTTGAGCCTTGAGCCTGGAGCCCTTTACTGACCCAAAGCCCGGAGCATGGCGCATGGAGAATGGAACTTTGAGGTTGGAGCCTGGATCCTGGAGCCTGGATCCTGGAGCCTGGAGCCTGGAGCCTGGAGCCCGGAACCTGAAGCCTGGAACCTTAAGCCCAAAGCCTGGAACTCACACTGAGCCTGGAGCCTTGAGCCTGGAGCCTGGAGCCTGGAGCCCGGAGCCCAAAGCCTGGAAATTACCCTGAGCCAAGAACCTGGCACCTTGACCTGGTGTTTGGGGCACGGAGCCAGGAGCTTGGAGCCCGATGCGTGGTGCCTGAAACTGACCCCGAGCCTAGAGGCTTTTGCTTGGCGCCCGTAGAACAGAACTGACCCCAAGCCCGGAGCCCTGTTCCTGGAATCTGGAGCCTGGAGTGCGCAGCCTGGATCCTTAAGCCCGGAGCCTGAAACTGATCCCAATCCTGGAGTCTGGAGCCGGTAGCCTGGAGAACGGAGTCTGCAACTGACCAAGACCCTGGAGCCTGGCGCCTTGAGCCTGAGCCATGGCTACATAGCCATGAGCCTGGAGCCTGGATGCTGGAGCCTGGAGCCATCATCCTGGAGCCTTGAGCCTTCAGCCTTAAGCCTGGAGCCTTTGGCCTAGTGCGTGGAATCTAGAGCCCAGACCTTTATGACTGGAGCCCGGAACCCAGATTCTCGAAGTGACCCAGAGCCCGAGAAAAGAACCCGAGCCTTGAACTGACCATGAATATTGAGCCTTGATCCCTGAGCCTGGAACCCGAACCCTGGAACCCGAAGCCTGGATCCTGTAGCATGGAGCCGTGAGCTTGGAGCTGGAGCATAGAGCCTGGAACTGACCTTAAGTCCGACCTTGGAGCCCGGACAAAAGAAATGACCCCAAGCCCGGAGCCCTGAACATGGAGCGTGGAGCGCGGATCCTGGAACTGACCCCGAGCACAGAACCTTGAGCTCGGAGCCTGGGGCCCGGATCATGGAGCCGTGAGCATGGAGCAGTGAGCCTGGAGCCGGAGCCCAAAGCCTTGTACTGACCCGGAGTCAAGAGACTTGATCCTGGAGTCATGAGCCCGGAGCCTGGAAATGACCCTGTGCCTGGAGCCTTGAGCCCAGAGCCTAGAACTGACCCCGAGCACAAAACCTTGAGCCAGGACCCTGCAGCCCGGAGACTGGAACTGACCCCGAGCCTGGAGCCTGGAGCTTGAAGCATTGAGGCCGTGAGCATGGAGCCGTGAGCCTGGAGCCTGGAGCCTGGAACTGACCCCGAGTGCGGGGCCTTGAACCTGGATTCTGGAGCCCGGAGTGTGGAAATGACCCCGTTCTCAGAGCCTGGAGCCAGGGGCGTGGATCCCCGAGCATGGAACTTACCCCGAACCCGAAGCCTTAGGCTTACAGGGGTTCTTGTTAAGTATTTGTTATTATAGCGCTCTTACTCCCTGTGTAAAGAGGCTTTTATTTTGTAGACGCCTATAAGGATGTTGTGTATGTATTTCCTGTTGTCCTTCTCCTGTTCGGCGCTCATGGTCATGGCTGTAGGCTGCGCGTAGGCTACGCGCTATATAAGTTGTGAGTAAAATTATAATAATATGCCCACAAAAGCGGCTAAAGAGAACACACGTGAAAGCATCGTTATTGCAGTGGAAGCCAGAATCCGGACTTGCACGCTTTAACAGTTCTGTCTGGAAAAAAAACAAAAACAAAGTCCTTCATACGGTTCGACTTTACCGTTATCCAGCTCCAGATGAGAAAAGTACCGGAAGTTTAAAGGGGGATCAGCTAACCGGCGTTCTGTCTTGAAAAAACAAAAAAGATTCCGCACAGGCCTGGAAAAAATAGCAAAGTCCCACACAGGCCTGGAAAAAAGACAGACTCCACACGGTCCGCCGGCCGTCCCGGCCTAATCCTGACCCGGGTAAGCGCGACATTTCTCGGCGCTCCTCCTCCTCAGCGCATGCCAATGTGCAGCTTCAAGGTGGCTGGAAGAAAAAGGGGGAGAAAAAGGGAAAAGAAGAACAGGACCAGGGCGAGAGTTCGTCCCCGAGTGTGAGGCTCTGATGTTGGGCAGCATTCCGTTCCCACTGGGGGGGGGGGGTTTGAAAAGTTCCACAACTCAGTGAGTAGCTTTAAGGTGGTTGGAGAGAAGAGAGGGGGAGAGAGGGGAAAAGATTCAGACCTGGACAAGGTTAGGTTCGGGCTGAAGTTGAGGCAGGAGGTTAAACAAAAAGAAAAAAAAAAGGTGTTAGGCTTACAGGGGTTGTCCTCTGGAAAAGAAATAACAAAGTTCAACATACAGTTCATGTGTTATCGTTATCCAGCTC
Organism: Sphaeramia orbicularis; assembly: GCF_902148855.1. Lineage (NCBI taxonomy): Eukaryota > Metazoa > Chordata > Actinopteri > Kurtiformes > Apogonidae > Sphaeramia > Sphaeramia orbicularis. The sequence continues at coordinate 65,731,757 of NC_043968.1, read as the reverse complement.
CAGATGAGAAAAGAACCGGAGCTTAAAAAAAGGGCTAACCGTGTTCTGTCTCTGGAAAAATAACAATGTCCCACACGGGCTGGAAAAAAGACAGAGTCCACACCGTCCACCAGTCTAACCCTGACGAGGGGCAGTGCGACATTTCCCAGTGCTCTTCCTCGTCCATGCACGCCAGGGTGCAGCTTAAGGGGGTTGGAGGAAAAGAGGGAGAGAGAGCAAGAGAGAAAGAAAGACAAAGAATCAGGACCACGGACAGAGTTCGTCCACTAGAGTGTGGCAGCAATGTCAGGCAGCATTCAATCTCCACGGGGCGGTTGAGAAATGCCAGAACTAAGTGTGAAGCTTTACGTTCTGCTTGAGAAAAACATCCTTGTCTCAAAATGACCAAATCAGTTCTGCTTGCGTGAAAAGCTCAAAAATGACCTTTTTACCAATATAGTAAGAAAAGAATGAAAACACTAAAAAACAAGTAAAAAAAAAAGTGTTTTATGGCTATTTTGCTATAGGTTTTCAGGTCTTGAAAAAACGTCCTTGGCTCAAAGTGAAAAAAAAAGCTTCTGATTGTCTGAAACGCTCAAAAATGACATTTTTGCATCTTCTACTCATAAAAGCATAAAAACACTAAAAACAAGTCAGAAATAAGTTTTTTATGGCTGTTTTTTTAAAAGTCTTCTCAAATCATGAAGTTCTGCTTGAAAAACACATCTTTGTCTCAAAGTGACCAAAACAGCTTCTTATCGTCTTAAACGCTCAAAAATGACATTTTTAATCTTCTACTCATAAAAGCATAACACACTAAAAAAGTCAGAAACAAGTGTTTTATGGCTGTTTTGTCAAAGTCTTCTCAGATCATGAAGTTCTGCTTGAGAAAAACCACCCCTTTCTCAAAGTGACCAAAACAGCTTCTTATCGTCTGAAACGCTCAAAAAGAAATTTTTTCCTCTTCTACTCAGAAAAGCATGTAAACACTAAAAACAAGTGAGCAATAAGTGTTTTATGGCTGTTTTGTCAAAGTCTTCTCAAATAATGAAGTTCTGCCTTAAAAACACATCTTTGTCTCAAAGTGACCAAAAAGCTTCTGATCGTCTGAAACGCTCAAAAATGACATTTTTGCATCTTCTACTCATAAAAGCATAAAAACACGAAAACAAGTCAGCAAAAGTATTTTATGGCTGTTTTTTTAAAAGTCTTCTATAATCATGAAGTTCTGCTTAAAAAACACATCTTTGTCTCAAAGTGACCAAAACAGCTTCTTGTCGTCTGAAAAACTCAAAAATGACATTTTTGCCTCTTCTACTCAGAAAAGAATGAAAAAACTAAAAATAAGTCAGAAATAAGTGTTTTATGGCTATTTTTTTAAGTTTTATCAAATCATGAAGTTCTGCTTGAAAAAAACAGATCTTTTTCTCAAAGTGACCAAAACAGCTTCTCTCGTTTGAAACGCTCAAAAAGGACATTTTTGCCTCTTTTACTCATAAACACATAAAAACCTAAAACAAGTCAGAAAGTGTTTTATGGCTGTTTTTAAGTCTTCTCAAATCATGAAGTTCTGCTTGAAAAAACATCATTGTCTCAAAGTGACCAAAACAGCTTCTTATCGTCTGAAACGCTAAAAAGGACATTTTGCCTCTTCTACTCAGAAAAGAAGAAACACTAAAAACAAGTAGAAAACAAGTTTTTTATGGCTTTTTGTATAAGTATTCTCAATCATCAGAAGTTCTGCTGGAAAAAAAAAATCCTTGTCTCAAAGTGACCAAAACAGCTTCTAATCGTGTAAACGCTCAAAAATGACATTTTACCTACGTCAGAAAAGCATGAAAACACTAAAAAAAAAAAAGAGTCAGAAATAAGTTTTTTATGGCTGTTTTTTTCCAAGTCTTCTTAGATCATGAAGTTCTGCTGAGAAAAAAAACATCCTTTTCTCAAAGTGACCAAAAAAAATCTTCTCATCGTCTGAAACGCTCAAAAATGACATTATTGCCTCTTCTACAAAGAAAACAAGGAAAACCCAGAAGTCTGGGCATTGTGGTGAGCCTGTAGCCCTTAGCCCAGCACTAGGAGCCCTTTGAGCCATGAACTGAACACGAGACCGGAGCCCGGAGCCCGGAGCCCGTAAGCCTGGAAATGAACGCAAACATGGAACCCGGAGCCCGGAGCCCGAGCCCGGATCCCGGCCCAGCCCGACCGAGCCCGGAGCCCGAACTCGGAGCCCGAAGCCCGAAGAACGAAGCCCGGAGCCTCTAGGCCGGAGACAGGAGTCCGGAGCCCGGAGCCCGGAGCCCGGAGCCCGGAGCCCGGAGCCGGAGCCCGGAGCCCCGAGCCTGGAACATAACCCAAGCCGGAGTTCTGAGCCGGTTACCTGGAGAACGGAGCCTTCATTTACAAATAACCTGGAACCTTGAGTCTGGAGGTGGAGCCTGAAGCGCAGCTTAGAGACCCGTTAAGGACTGGAGCTCGAAGCCCAGATCCTCAATTACCAAGTGCCGGGAGCCATGAGCCCGGAGCTTGGAGGTGAAAACGAGATCAGAGCCAGGGACTGACCCCGAGCCTGGAGCCCGGAGCATGGAGCTGTGAGCCTAGAGCCGTGAGCATGGAGATTTGAGCCTGGAGTCCGGAGCCTGGAAATGACCCCGTGCTTAAGCCTGAAGCCTGGAGCCTGGAGCCTGAGCCTGGAGCTGGAGCGCGAGCAAGGAGCGTGGAGCCTAGAGCCCGTGCCTTGAGCCCGTAGACTGAAAGTGACCCCATGAATGGAACATGACTGGAAATTGGAACTGACTCCGTGCCAAGAGCCTGGAGCCCGAGCCTTTAGTCTTGAGCATGGCCCGCAGCAGCCCGCAGCCCGTAGCCTGGAGCTTGGAGCCTTAAGCCAGGAGCATGACCCTTAGCCTGGAGCCTTAACTCTGGAGTCTGGAGCAATGACCGCGGAGCATGGAGCCTTGAGCCATGAGCCTGGAGCCTTAAGCATGGAGTCTAAAGCCAGGAGCCTGGAGCCTGGAGCCTGGAGCCTGGAGCCTGGAGCCTGCAGCCTGACTCTGGAGTCTTGAGCAATGACTGCGGAGCATGGAGCCTTGAGCCTGGAGCCTGGAGCCTGAAGCCAGGAGCCTGGAGCCTGGAGCCCTGAGCCTGGAGCCTGGAGCCTGGAGCCTGGAGCCTGAAGCCAGGAGCACTGAGCCCTTAGCCTGGAGCCTGGAGTCTAGACTCTGGAGTCTGGAACAATGACTGCGGAGCATGGAGCCTTGAGCCATGAGCCATGAGCCTGGAGCCTGGAGCCTGGAACCTGGAGCCTGGAGCCAAGAGCCTGGAGCCATTAGCCTGGAGCCCTGAGCCTGGAGCCTGGAGCCCTGAGCCTGGAGCCTTAAGCCAAGAGCCTGGAGCCCTGAGCCTGGAGCCTGGAGCCTTGACTCTGGAGTCTGGAGCCCTGACACCAAAGCATGGAGCCTTGAGCCTGGAACTGACCCCGAGCCTGGAGCCTGGAGCCTGGAGCCAAGAGCTTTAAGCATGGCGCCATGAGGCGGGAGCCCGGAGCCCGGAGCCTGGTGACTTGAGCCTGGAACTGACCCTGAGCCTTGAGCTTGGAGCCTTGTCCCCGGAGCATGGAAGTTACACCGTGCCTGGAGCCTTGAGCTTGGAGCCTTAAGCCTGGAGCCTAGTGCTGGGAGCCTTGAGCCTGGAACGCGTAGAAACGAACCTGGACTATGGAGCCTGTAGCCTTGAACTTACCCCAAGCCCCAAAGTGGAGCCAAAAACCTGGAGACTGGAACTTGGAACTGACCCCATGCCAAGAGCCATGAGCCTGGAGCCTTTAGCCTTGAGCCTAGAGCCTTGAGCCTTGAGCCTGGAGCCTGAAGCCAGGAGCACTGAGCCCTTAGCCTGGAGCCTAGACTCTGGAGTCTGGAGCAATGACCGCGGAGCATGGAGCCTTGAGCCATGAGCCTGGAGTCTGAAGCCAGGAGCCTGGAGCCCTGAGCCTGGAGCCCTGAGTTCTGAGCCTGAAGCCTTGACTCTGGAGTTTGGAGCCCTGACACCAAAGCATGGAGCCTTGAGCCATGAGCCTGGAGCCTGAAGCCAGGAGCCTGGAGCCCTGAGCCTGGAGCCCTGAGCTTGGAGCCTGAAGCCTTGACTCTGGAGTTTGGAGCCCTGACACCAAAGCATTGAGCCTTGAGCCTGGAACTGACCCTGAGCCTTTATCCCGGAGCCTGGAGCTCAAAGCATGGCGCCATGAGGCGGGAGCCCAAAGACCGGAGCCTGGTGACTTGAGCCTGGAACTGACCCTGAGCCTTGAGCTTGGAGCCTTGTGCCCGGAGTATGGAACTTACACCGTGCCTGGAGCCTTGAGCTTGGAGCCTTTAGCCTGGAGCCTAGTGCTGGGAGCCTTGAGCCTGGAACGCGTAGAAACGAACCTGGTCTATGGAGCCTGTAGCCTGGAACTGACCCCAAGCCCCAAAGTGGAGCCAAAAACCTGGAGCATGGAGCACGCAGCCAGAAGCCCACAGCCCAACGCCCGCAGCCTAGCCTGGAGCCCTGAGCCCGGAGCCTTGAGCCTGGATCGTGGAGCCATGAGCCTGGAGCCTTGAGCCTGGAGCCTGAAGCCAGGAGCCTTGAGCCCTTAGCCTGGAGCCTTCAGCCTTGACTCTGGAGTCTTGAGCAATGACCGCGGAGCTGGAGCCTGGAGCCTGGAGCCAGGAGCCAGGAGCAAGGAGCCTGGAGCCAAGAGCCTGGAGCCCTGAGCCTGGAGCCTTGACTCTGGAGTCTGGAGCCCTGACACCAAAGCATGGAGCCTTGAGCCTGGAACTGACCCCGAGCCTGGAGCCTGGAGCCAAGAGCTTGAAGCATGGCGCCATGAGGCTGGAGCCCGGAGACCGGAGCCTGGTGACTTGAGCCTGGAACTGACCCTGAGCCTTGAGCTTGGAGCCTTGTCCCCGGAGCATGGAGCCTGGAGCCTGGAGCCTGGAGCCTGTTGCCTGGAACTGACTCCGAGTCCGGAGCCTGGATTCTGGAGCCCAGAGCATGGAAGTGACCCCGTTCCCAGAGCCTGGAGCCCAGGGCGTGGAACCCCAAGCATGGAACTTTGCTCGAAGCATGGAGCTTTTAGCCTGGAGACCAGAACTTGGACCTAAACCCAATGCCCCGAGCCTGGAGTCTGGAGCCCACGGGCCAGAGCATGGAATACACCCTGAACCCCAAACTTGGGTCCTGGTTCCTGGAGCCTTGAAATGATCCCGAGCCCAGAGCCTTGAGCTTTGAACCTGGAGTCTGGAGCCATGAGCATGGAGCCTCGAACCTGAAAAAAGACCCCAAGTCCAAAGCCAGGAGCCCGGAGCCTGGAAAAAACCTTGTGCATGGAGCCTGGAGCCTTGAACGCGTAGCAACGAGCCAGGAAAATGGAGCCTCTTGCCCTGAACTAACGCTGAGCTCAAAATGTGGAGCCTAAAACGTGGAGACCGGAACTTGGAACATACCCCATGCCCAGAGCCTGGAGCCTGAGGCCTGTAGCCTTGAGCTGTGAGCCAGGAACTGACACTGAGCCCGGCGCCTGAAGCATGGAGCCTTGAGCCTGGAACTGACAGCGAGAGTGGAGCCTTTAGCCTGGATCCCAGAGCTTGAAGCATGGAGGCTTGAGAGCGGAGCCTGGAGAATACATCCTGGAGTCTTGAGCCCTGACCCCGGAGCATGGAGCCCGGAGCCTGGAACTGACCCCGAGCCTGGTGCCTGGAGCCAAGAGCTTGAAGCATGGCGCCTTGAGCCTGGAGCCCGGTGGCTAGAGCCCGGTGACTTCAGCCTGGAATTGATTCCGAGCCTTGAGCTTGGAGACTTTACCCTGGAGCATGGAACTTACCCTGAGCCTGGAGCCTTGAGCTTGGAGCCTTCAGCCTGGAGCCTGGTGCCGGGAGGCTTTAGCCTTGATCGCGTAGCAACGAACCTGGACTATGGAGCCTGTAGCCTGGAACTGACATTGAGCCCGAAAAGTGGAGCCCAAAACCTGGAGACAAGATCTTGGAACTGACCCCATGCCAAGATCCTGGAGCCCAGAGCCTGGAGCCTTGAAGGGGGAGCACGGAGCCTGGAACTGACACTGAGCCCGGAGCCTTGAGCCTAGAGCCTGAAGCATGGAGCCCGGAGGTTGGAACTGACCCCCACCCTGGAGCCTATAGCCTGGAGCCCAGAGCATAAAGCACGTAGCCTTGAGCCTGAGTCTAGAGCCTTGTGACTGGAGCCATTACTGAATCTTAGCCTGGAGCCTGGAGTTTTGAGCCCGGAGCATGGAACTACCCCAGAGACAAGAGCCTGGAGACCAGAGCCTTGAGCCTTGAGCCAGGTGCCATAGTCTGGAATGTGTAGTCCATGAACTTGGAGCATAGAACCTGTAGCCTGGCACTGTGCCCAAAATATGGAGCCTAAAAACCTGGAGCCCAGAGCCACGAACGTATGGGCTAGGAGTATTCCTAGCCCGAAAGCCTGGATCCCGGAGGAAGCAATGCGGACCCTGGAGCCTGGAGCCTGGAGCCTGGAGCATGGAACCTGGAGCCTTCAAACTGGAGCACGGAGCAACAAAATGACCCTTATCCCAGAGCATTGAGCTCTTAGTCTCGAACTGACTCCGATCCCGGATCCTGGAGCGCGGTGTCTTGATCCTGGCGCCTGGTGCCCGGAACCTGGAGCCTGGAGCCCGGAACCTTGAGCCCAGAGCCTGGAACTGGACCGAGAGCCTAAAGCCTGGAGCAAGAAGCCTGGTACCCGGAGAATGGAACTGCCCCAAAGCCCGAAGCCTAGAGCCCGGAGCCTTGAGCGCAGAGCTGTGAGCCTTGAGTAGGGAGCCCAGAATCTGAAGGCTTTAACTCGAGGCTTGAGCCCTGAGACCAGAGCCCTGAACTTAACCCTAGCTCGGATTCTTGTAATCGAAGAATGGAGCCTGGAGCCTGGAGCCTGGAGCCTGGAGCCTAGAGCCTGGAGCCTAGAGCCTAGAGCCTAGAGCCTGGAGTCTGGAGCCTTGAGCCTTGAGCCTGGAGCCTGGAGCCTGGAGCCCTTAACTTGACCTCAGGCCTGGAGCATTGATACTGGAGCTTGGGAGCCTTGAGCCCTTAACTGACCCCAGCCCGGAGCATGGAGCCATGAGCCTGGAGCTTGGAACCTGGAGCCTGGAGACTGGAGCCTTGAGTTTTGAGCCTGGAGCCCTTAACTGACCTAAGGCCCGGAACATTGAGACTGGAGCTTGGAGCCTGGAGCCATTAACTGACCCCAAGCCCGGAGCATGGAGCCATGAGCCTGGAGCTTGGTGCCTGGAGCCTTGAGCCTTGAGCCTTGAGTCCAGAACCCACAGCCATGAAATTACCCTGAGCAAGGAACCTTTAGCCTGGACATGGTGTAAGGGGAACGGAGCCTTGAACCGGGAGCCTGGAGCCCGATGTGCAGTGCTTGAAATTACCCGGAGCCTCGAGGCTTTAGCTAGAGCCTTTAGCTTGAGCCTGGAGTCTGGAGCCTTGAGCCTTGAGCCTGGAGCCTGGAGCCCTTAACTGACCTCAGGCCTGGAGCATTGAGACTGGAGCTTGGAGCCTGGAGCCCTTAACTGACCCCAAGCCTGGAGCATGGAGCATGGAGCCATGAGCCTGGAGATTGGAAACCTGGAGCCTGGCGCCTGGAGCCTTGAGTTTTGAGCCTGGAGCCCTTTACCTGACCTCAGGCCCGGAGCATTGAGACTGGAGCTTGGAGCCTGGAGCCTGGAGCCATTAACTGACCCCAAGCCCAGAGCATGGAGCATGGAGCCATGAGCCTGGAGCTTGGAGCCTGGAGCCTGGTGCCTGGAGCCTTGAGCCTTGAGCCTTGAGTCAAGAACCCACAGCCTGGAAATTACCCTGAGCAAGGAACCTTTAGCCTGGACATGGGTAAGGGGAACGGAGCCTTGAACCGGGAGCCTGGAGCCCGATGTGCAGTGCTTGAAATTTACCCGGAGCCTCGAGGCTTTAGCTATGAGCCCGGAGCATGGATCTGACCCAAGCCCGGAGCCCTGTGTCTGGAACCAGGAGCCTGGAAGCGCGGAGCCTGGATCCTTTAGCCCGGAGCCTGAAACTGATTCCGAGCCCCTAGTCTTTAGCCGGTAGCCTGGAGCACGGAGCCTACAAGTGACCAAGACCCTTGGAGCCTTGAGCCTGGAGTCAAGAGAATTAACCATGCAGACTTGAGCCTGGAGCCTGGGCCTGCTGGAGCCTGGAGCCTGGAGCCTAGAGCGTGGAACTGACCCCAAGCCTCGAGTTTGGAGCCTTGAGCCCGGAGAAAAGAATTTACCCCGAGCCTGGAGCTTTGAGCTTTGAACCTTCAGCCTTGAGCCTGGTGCTGGGAGCCTAGAGTCTGGAACACGTAGCAACGAGGCTGGAAAATGGAGCCATTTGCCATGAACTGACCCCGACCACGACATTTGGAGCCTTAAACCTGGAGACTGGAACTGGGAACTGACCCCATGCCCAAAGCCTGGAGCCTTGAGCCTGGAGCCCGGAGCCTGGAACTGACACTGAGACAGGAGTCTTTAGCCTTGATCCCATAGCCTGGAGCCTGGAGACGGGAGCCTAGAGCCTGGAGCCTGGTGCTGGGAGTCTTTTTCCTGGAACGCTTGGAAACGAACCTGGACAATGGAGCCTGTAGCCTGGAACTGACCTCTATCCCAAAAAGTGGAGCCTTAAACTTTTTCACCAGATCTTGGAACTGACGCCATGCAAAGAGCCTTGAACCCGGAGCCTGGAACCTTGAGGGGGGAGCACGGAGCCTGGAACTGACCCCGAGACTGGAGCCTGGAGACCAGAGCCTTGAGCCTTGAGCAAGTGCCATTAGCCTGGAATGTGTAGTCACGAACTTGGAGCATAGAACCTGTAGCCTGGAAATGTGCCCAAAATATGGAGCCTAAACCTGGAGCCCGGAGCCACGAACATATGGGCTAGGAATATTCGTAGCCCAAAGCCTGGATCCCGGAGGAAGCAAAGCGGAGCCTGGAGCCTTGAGCCTGGTGCCTGGAGCCTGGAGCCTGGAGCCTGGAACCTGGACCTGGAGCATGGAACCTGGAGCTGCAAACTGGAGCACGGAGCAACAAACTGACACTTATCCCAGAGCATTGAGGCCAGAGTCTCGAACTGACCCCCGAATCTAGATCCTGGAGCGCGGTGTCTGGACCCTGGAGCCTGTGTGCCCAGAACTTGGAGCCTGGAGCCCGGAGCCTTGAGCCCGGAGCCTGAACTGACCAAGAGCCTTAAGCCTGGAGCCTAAAGCCTGGTACACGGCGAATGGAACTGCCCCAAAGACCGAAGCCTGGAGCTCGGAGCCTTGAGCGCAGAGCCATGAGCCTTGAGCAGGGAGCCCGGAATCTGAAGGCTGGAGACTGGAGTCTTGAGCCCTTAGCCCGGAGCCTGGAACTTAACCCTAGCTCGGATTCTTGAAATCGGAGAATGGAGCGCGGAGCCTGGAGCTCGGAACCTGGAGCCTGGAGCCTGGAGCCTGGACCCTTGAGCCTGGAGTCTTGAGCCTGGAGCCTGGATTGTGGAACCTGGAGCCCTGGTAGCCCTTGACTGACCCCTAGCCCGGAGCATGGAGCCTGGAGCCTGGAGCCCGGAGCCTTGAGCCCAGAGCCTGGAACTGACCAAGAGCCTTAAGCCTGGAGCCATAAGCCTGGTACCCGGAGAATGGAACTGCCCCAAAGCCCGAAGCCTAGAGCCTGGAGCCTTGAGCGAAGAGCCATGAGCCTTGGAGTAGGGAGCCCAGATCTGAAGGCTTTAGACTCGAGGCTTGAGCCCTGAGACCAGAGCCCTGAACTTAACCCTAGCTCGGATTCTTGAAATCAAAGTATGGAGCGCGGAGCCTGGAGTTAGGAGCCTGGAGCCTGGAGCCAAGAGCCTGGAGCCCTGAGCCTGGAGTCTGGAGCCTGGAGCCTGGAGCCTTGACCCTGGAGCCTGGAGCCTGGAGCCTTGAGCCTGGAGCCTGGAGCCCTTAACTGACCTCAGGCCCGGAGCATTGAGACTGGAGCTTGGAGCCAGGAGCCCTTAACTGACCCCAAGCCCGGAGCATGGAGCATGGACTTGGAGCCTGGAGCCCGGAGCCTTGAGCCCGGAGCCTGGAGCCAAGAGCCTAGAGCCTGGAGCCTTGAGCCTTGAGCCTTGAGCCTGGAGTCTGGAGCCTTGAGCCTTGAGCCTGGAGCCTGAGCCCGTAACTGACCTCAGCCTGGAGCATTGAGACTGGAGCTTGAGCCTGGAGCCCTTAACGACCCCAAGCCTGGAGCATGGAGCATGGAGCCATGAGCCTGGGAGATTGGAACTGGAGCCTGGCGCCTGGAGCCTTGAGTTTTTGAGCCTGAGCCCTTACCTGACCTCAGGCCCGGAGCATTGAGACTGGAGCTTGGAGCCTGGAGCCTGGAGCCATTAACCGACCCCAAGCCCAGAGCATGGAGCATGGAGCCATGAGCCTGGAGCTTGGAGCCTGGAGCCTGGTGCCTGGGAGCCTTGAGCCTTGAGCCTTGAGTCAAGAACCCACAGCCTGGAAATTACCCTGAGCAAGGAACCTTAGCCTGGACATGGTGTAAGGGGAACGGAGCCTTGAACCGGGGAGCCTGGAGCCCGTGTTGCAGTGCCTTAAACTTCCCCGGAGCCTCAAGGCTTAGCTATGAGCCCGGAGCATGGATCTGACCCCAAGCCCGGAGCCCTGTGTCTGGAACCAGGAGCCTGGAGCGAGGAGCCTGGATCCTTTAGCCCGGAGCCTGAAACTGATTCCGAGCCCTGAGTCTTGAGTCAGTAGCCTGGAGCACGGAGCCTGCAACTGACCAAGACCCTGGAGCCTGGAGTCAAGAGGAATTAACCATGAAGACTTGAGCATGGAGCCTGGAGCCTAGAGCGTGGAACTGACCCCAAGCCTCGAGCTTGGAGCCTTGAGGCCCGGAGAAAAGAATTTACCCCGAGCCTGGAGCTTTGAGCTTTGAGCCTTCAGCCTTGAGCCTTGTGCCTAGAGTCTGGAACACGTATCAACGAGCTGGAAAATGGAGCCATTTGCCTTGACTGACCCCGAGCACGACATTTGGAGCCTTAAACCTGGAGACTGGAACTGGGAACTGACCCCATGCCCAAAGCCTGGAGCCCGGAGCCTGGAGCCTTGAGCGGGGAGCCCGGAGCCTGGAACTGACACTGAGACAGGAGTCTTTAGCCTTGATCCCAGAGCCTGGAGCCGAGAGCCTGGAGCCTGGAGCCGGGAGCCTAGAGCCTGGAGCCTGGTGCTGGGAGTCTTTTGCCTGGAACGCTTGGAACGAACCTGGACAATGGCGCCTGTAGCCTGGAACTGACCTCTATCCCGAAAAGTGGAGCCTTAAACTTTTCACCAGATCTTGGAGCTGACCCATGCAAAGAGCCTTGAGCCCGGAGCCTGGAACCTTGAGGGGGGAGCACGGAGCCTGGAACTGACCCCGAGACTGGAGCCTGGAGACCAGAGCCTTGAGCCAAGTGCCATTAGCCTGGAATGTGTAGTCCCGAACTTGGAGCATAGAACCTGTAGCCTGGAAATGTGCCCAAAATATGGAGCCTAAAACCTGGAGCCCAGAGCCACGAACGTATGGGCTAGGAATATTCGTAGCCCAAAAGCCTGGATCCCGGAGGAAGCAACAACGGAGCCTGGAGCTTGAGCTTTGAGCCTGGTGCCTGGAGCCTGGAGCCTGGAACCTGGAACCTGGAGCATGGAACCTGGAGCCTGCAAAACTGGAGCACGGAGCAACAAACTGACCCTGTATCCCAGAGCATTGAGGCCAGAGTCTCGAAACTGACCCCGATCTTTGATCCTGGTGTCTGGACCCTGGAGCCTGGTGCCCGGAACTTGGAGCCTGGAGCCCGGAGCCTTGAGCCCGGAGCCTGGAACTGACCAAGAGCCTTAAGCCTGGAGCCTAAAGCCTGGTACACGGCGAATGGAACTGCCCAAAGACCGAAGCCTGGAGCTCGGAGCCTTGACCGCAGAGCCATGAGCCTTGAGCAGGGAGCCCGGAATCTGAAGGCTGGAGACTGGAGTCTTGAGCCCTTTGCCCGGAGCCTGGAACTATACCCTAGCTCGGATTCTTGAAATCGGGGAATGGAGCGCGGAGCCTGGAGCTCGGAACCTGGAGCTGGACCCTTGAGCCTGGAGTCATGAGCCTGGAGCCTGGAGCCTGGATTGTGGAACCTGGAGCCTGGAGCCCTTAACTTACCCCTAGCCCGGAGCATGGAGCCTGGAGCCTGGAGCCTGGAGCTTGGAGCCTGGAGCCCTTAACTGACCCGAAGCCCTGAGAATGGAGCATTGGAGCCTTGTGCTTGTAGCCTGGAGCCTGGAGCCTGGAGCCTGGAGCCTGGAGCCCGGAACCAGGAGCCAAAGCCTGAAACTGACATTGAGCCTGGAGCCTGGAGTCTGGAGCCATGAGTGCAGAACCCACAGCCTGGAAATTACCCTGAGCAAGGGACCTTTAGCCTGGACATGGTGTAAGGGGCACAGAGCCTGGAGCCGGAAGCCTGGAGCCCCACGTGCGGTGCATGACACTGACACCCGAGCCTAGAGGCTTTAGCCTTGAGCCCGGAGCATGGATCTGACCCCAAGCCCAGAGCCCTGTGTCTGGAACCAGTAGCCTTGAGCGCGCAGCCTGGATCCTTTAGCCCGGAGCCTGAAACTGATTCCGAGCCCTGGAGCATGGAGCCTGCAACTGACCAAGACTCCGGAGCCTGGAGCCATGAGCCTGGAGCCTTGAGTCAAGAGAATGAACCATGCAGCCTTGAGCAATGGAGCCTGGAGCCTGGAGCCTGGAGCCTAGAGCGTGGAACTGACCTCAAGCCTAGAGCTTGGAGCCTTGAGCCCAGAAAAAGTAATTTACCCCCAGCCTGGTGCTTTGAGCTTTGAGCCTTCAGCCTTGAGGCTTGTGCTGGGAGCCTAGAGTCTGGAACACGTAGCAATGAGGCTGGAAAATGGAGCCATTTGCCTTGAACTGACCCCGAGCACGAAATGTGGAGCCTAAAACCTGGAGACTGGAACTTGGAACTGACCCCATGCCCAGAGCCGTGAGCCCGGAGCCCGGAGCCTGGAGCCTTGAGCGGGGAGCCTGGAGCCTGGAACTGACACTAAGCCAGGCGTCTTTTGCCTGGATCCCAGAGCCTTGAGCCTGGAGCCTGGAGCCTGGAGTCTGGAGCCCTTTACTGACCCCTTGCCCAGAGAATGGAGCATGGAGCCTAGACCTTGTAGCCTGGAGCCCGAAACCTTTACCCCAAAGCCTGGAACTGACACTCAGTCTAGAGCCTGGAAGCCTTGAGCTTGGAGCTTGGAGCCTGGAGCCGGAGCCTGAAGCCTGGAGCCGGAGCCTGGAGCCATAGGCTTTGAGCCTGGAGCCCAGAGCTCAAAGCCTGGAAATTACCCTGAGCAAGGAACAAGGAGTCGGGAGCCGGTAGCCTGGAGACCAGAGCCTACAACTGAAAAAGACCCATGAGCCTGGCGCCTTGAGCCTGAATCCGTGATCCTGGAGCCCACAGCTCAGAGCCTTGAGAGCGAAGGCTGGAGAGCAGAGCCTGGAGCCTTTAGCCTGGAACTAACCCCAAGCCTTGAGCCTTGAGCCAAGAGCTTGAAGCATGGTGCCTTGAGCCTGGAGCCTGGAGCCCGGAGCCTAGAGCCCAGTGACTTGAGCCTGGAATTGACCCCGAGCCTTGAGCTTGGAGCTTTTACCCTGGAGCAGGGAACTTACCCTGAGCCTGGAGCCTTGAGCTTTGAGCCTTCAGCCTGAGCCCTGGTGTTGGGAGCCTTGAGCTTTGAACGCATAGCAACAAACCTGGACTATGGAGCCTATAGCCTGGAACTGACCTCGAGCCCGAAAAGTGGAGCCTAAAACCTGGGAACACGATCTTGGAACTGACCCCATGCCCAAGCCTGGAGCCCGGAGCCTGGAGCCTTGAGCGGGGAGCCCGGAGCCTTGAACTGACACAGAGCCAGGCATCTTTAGCTTTGAGCCTGGAGCCTGGGAGCCCTTTACTGACCCCTTGTCCAGAGTATGTAGCAAGGAGCCTTAAGCTTGTAGCATGGAGCCCGAAACCTGGAGCCCAAAGCCTCGAACTGACACTCAGCCTGGACCCTAGAGCCTCTAGCTTGGTGCTTGGAGCCCTGAGCCTGGAGCCTGGAGCCCTGACCTGGAGTCTGGAGCCTGGAGCCTTGGGCCTGGAGCCTGGAGCCAGAGCTCACTGCCTGGAAATTACCCTGAGCAAGGAACCAGGAGTCCTGGAGCCGGTAGCCTTGAGAACGGAGCCTGCAACTGACCAAGACCCATGAGCCGGGCGCCTATAGCCTGAAGCCGTGGCCTTGAGCCCACAGTCTTGAGAGTGAACCCTGGAGAGAAGAGCCTGGAGCCTTTAGCCTGGAACTGACCCCAGCCTGGAGCCTGGAGCCAAGAGCTGAAAGCATGGTGCCTTGAGCCTTGACCCCGGAGCCCGGTGATTTGAGCCTGGAATCTACCCCGAGCCTTGAGCTTGGAGCCTTCACCCTGGAGCATGGAACTTACCCTGAGCCTGGATCCTTGAGCATGGAGCTTTCAGCCTGGAGCCTGGGTGTTGGAGCCTTGAGCCTTGAACGCGTAGCAACGAACCTGGACTATGGAGCCTATAGCCTGGAACTGACCTCGAGCCCGAAAAGTGAGCCCAAAACCTGGAGACCAGATCTTGGAACTGACCCCATGCCAAGAGCCTGAGCCAAGAGCCTGGAACCTTGAGGAAAGGGGCACGGAGCCTGGAACTGACTCTAGCCTGGAGCCTATAGGCTTGAGCCCAAAGCATGAAGCACGGGGCCTGGAGTCTAGAGCCTGTTGACTGGAGCCATGAACTGACCCTGAGACTTGAGCCTGGGAGTCTGAGCCCTGAGCATGGAACTGACACCGAGGGCTGTAGCCTGGAGACCGGAGCCTTGAGCCTGGAGCAGGTGCCAGTAGCCTTGAACGCATAGTCACGAACCTGGAGGCATAGAACCTTTAGCCTTTGAACAGTGTCCAAAATATGGAGCCTACAACCGGGAGCCCGGAGCACGAAGGATACTCTGAGCCAAAAGCCTGGATCCCGGAGGAAGGAATGCGGAGCCTGGAGCCTGGAGCCTGGAGCCTGGAGCCTGAGCTGGAGCAGTGTACCATGAGCCTGCAAAACTTGAACACGAGCAACAAACTGACCCTTATCCCAGAGCATTGAGCCCAGAGCCTCAACTGACCCCGATCCCGGATCCTGGAGTGCGGTTTCTGGAACCTGGAACTGTTGCACGGAACCTGGAACCTAGAACCTGGAGCCCGGAGCCTTGAGCCCGGAGCCTGGAACTGACCAAGAGCCTTAAGCCCTGGAGCCTGATGCCTGGTACCCAGAGAATGGACCTGCCCCAAAGCCAGAATCCTGGAGCCCGGAGCCTTGAGCGCAGAGCCATGAGCCTTGAGCAGGGAGCCCAGAATCTTAAGGCTTGAGACTGGAGGCATGAGCCCTTAGCCCGGAGCCTGGAACTTAACCCTAGCTCGGATTCTTGAAATTGGAGAATGGAGCGCGGAGCTCGGAGCCTGGAGCCTGGAGCCTGGAGTTCTGAGCATTTAGCTTTGAGCCTGGAGCCTGGAGCTTGGAGCCCTGTAACTGACCCAAGGCCCGGAGCATGGAGCATGGAGCCTGGAGTTTGGATCCTGGAGCCCTTAACTGACCCCAAGCTCGGAGCATGGAACATGGAGCATGGAGCCTGAACCTGGAGCCTGGAGCCTGACATGGAGCCTAGGAGCCTGGAGCCTAGAGCCTAGAGCCTGAGCCTAGAACCTGGAGCCCGGAACCTGGAGCCAAAAGCCTGAAAACTGACAAGCTGAAGCCTGGAGCCTGGAGCCAAGAGCCAATACCTGGAAATTAACCTGAGCAAGGACACTGAGCCTTGACCTGGTGTAAGGGGCACGGATCCTGGAGCCTGGAGCCCGGTGTGCGGTTCCTGAAACCTGACCCGAGCCTAGAGGGTTTATCCTTAAACCCGGATGCATGGATCTGACCCCAAGCCCGGAGCCCTGTGTCTGGAACCAGGAGCCTGGAGCGAGGACCTGGATCCGTTAGCCCCGGAGCCTGAAAACTGATTCCGAGCCCTGAGTCTTGAGTCATAGCCTGGAGCACGGAGCCTGCAACTGACCAAAAACCCTGGAGCCTGGTGCCTTGAGCCTGGAGCCCTTAGCCGTGAGCCTTGGCCCGCACCCGGAGCCTGGACAGCAAAGCCTGAAGAGCAGAGCCTGGAGCCTTGAGCCTTGAACTGACCCCGAGCCTTGAGCCTGGAGCCTGGAGTCAAGAGAAAGAATCATGCACCTTGAGCATGGAGCCTGGATCGTAGAGCGTGGAACTGACCCCAAGCCTCGAGCTTGGAGCCTTGAGCCCGGAGCAAGGAAATTACCCCGAGCCTGGAGCTTTGAGCTTTGAGCCTTCAGCCTGGTGCCGGAGCCTAGAGTCTGGAACACGTAGTACGAGACTTGAAAATGGAGCCATTTACCTTGAAACTGACCCAGTAGCACGAAATTTGGAACCTTAAACCTGGAGACATGAATTTGGAACTGACCCATGCCCAAGCCTGGAGCCGTGGAGCCTGGAGCCCGGAGCCTGGAGCCCGGAGCCTGGGCCCGAGCCCGGAGCCTGGAGCCCTGGAGCCTGGAGCCTGGAGCGGGGAGTCCGGAGCCTGGAAGTGACACTGAACTTGGCGCCTTAAGCCTGGATCCCAGAGCTTGAAGCATGGAGCCTTGAGCCTGGAGCCTTGGAGTCTAGAGCCCTGATCCTGGAGAATGGAGTCCCGAGCTTTTAGCCCGTGACTTCAGCATGGAATTAACCTTGAGCCATGAGCTTTGAGCCTTTACCCGTGTGGGCATAAGAACTTAAAATGAGTCTGGAGCCTGGGAGCTTGGAGAGCTTCAGCCGTGAGCCTTGTGCTGGGAGGCAATTAGCCTGGAACATGTAGCAACGCACCTCGGACTATGGAGCTTGTAAGCTTGAACTGACCCTCGAGACCGAACAAGTGGAGCCTAAAACGCCTGGAGACCAATCTTGGGAACTGACCCCATACCAGAGGCATAAAGCACGGAGCCTTGAGCATGGAGTGCTAGAGCCTTGATGACTGTAGCCATAAACATACCCTGAGGCCTTGAGCCTGGAGTCTTGAAGCCCGGAGCATGGAACTGACCCCGAGGCTTGAGCCTGGAGAACAGAGGCCTTGAGCCAGGTGCCATTAGCCTGGAAGTTGTAGTCACGAACTTGGAGCATAGAAACCTGTAGCCTGTAAACTGTGCCCATGAATATGGAGCCTAAAGACCTGGAGCCCGGAGCCCATGAACATACTCCGAGCCCAAGCCTGGATCCCAGAGGAAGTAACGAGGAGCCTGGAGCCATGAGCCTGGAGCCTTGAGCCACGAGCCTTCAAACTTGAGCCCGGAGCCAGAAACTGACCCTGAGCCGACAGCCTGGAACTGAGCCCTGATCCCGGATCCGTGAGCTGCGGTGTCTTGAACCTGAAACTGGAGCCGGAACCGGATGGACCTGGAGCCTGGAGCTGGAGCCTGGAGCCTTGAGCCCGGAGCCTAGAACTGACCCAGAGCCTTAAGCCTCTAGCCTGAATCCTGGTACCCGGAGAATTGAACTGCTAAAAAGCCCAAAGCCTGAAGACTGGAGCCTTGATTGCGGAGCCATGAGCCTTTGAGCAGGGAGCCCGGAGTCTGAAGCCTGGAGACGGGAGGCTTGAGCCCTGAGCCCGGAGCCTGGAACTTAACATTAGCCCAGATTCCTGAAATCTGAGAATGGAGCACGGAGCCTGGAGCTCGGAGCCCTGAGCCTTGAGCCTGGAGCCTGGAGCCTGGAGCCTTGAGCCTTGAGCCTTGAGCCTTGAGCCTGGAGCCCTTTACTGACCCAAAGCCCGGAGCATGGCGCATGGAGAATGGAACTTTGAGGTTGGAGCCTGGATCCTGGAGCCTGGATCCTGGATCCTGGAGCCTGGAGCCTGGAGCCTGGAGCCTGGAGCCCGGAACCTGAAGCCTGGAACCTTAAGCCCAAAGCCTGGAACTCACACTGAGCCTGGAGCCTTGAGCCTGGAGCCTGGAGCCTGGAGCCCAAAGCCTGGAAATTACCCTGAGCCAAGAACCTGGCACCTTGACCTGGTGTTTGGGGCACGGAGCCAGGAGCTTGGAGCCCGATGCGTGGTGCCTGAAACTGACCCCGAGCCTAGAGGCTTTTGCCTGGCGCCCGTAGAACAGAACTGACCCCAAGCCCGGAGCCCTGTTCCTGGAATCTGGAGCCTGGAGCGCGCAGCCTGGATCCTTAAGCCCGGAGCCTGAAACTGATCCCAATCCTGGAGTCTGGAGCCGGTAGCCTGGAGAACGGAGTCTGCAACTGACCAAGACCCTGGAGCCTGGCGCCTTGAGCCTGGAGCCATGGCTACATAGCCATGAGCCTGGAGCCTGGATGCTGGAGCCTGGAGCCATCATCCTGGAGCCTTGAGCCTTCAGCCTTAAGCCTGGAGCCTTTGGCCTAGTGCGTGGAATCTAGAGCCCAGACCTTTATGACTGGAGCCCGGAACCCAGATTCTCGAAGTGACCCAGAGCCCGGAGAAAAGAACCCGGAGCCTTGAACTGACCATGAATATTGAGCCTTGATCCCTGAGCCTGGAACCCGAACCCTGGAACCCGAAGCCTGGATCCTGTAGCATGGAGCCGTGAGCTTGGAGCCTGGAGCATAGAGCCTGGAACTGACCTTAAGTCCGGACCTTGGAGCCCGGACAAAAGAAATGACCCCAAGCCCGGAGCCCTGAACATGGAGCGTGGAGCGCGGATCCTGGAACTGACCCCGAGCACAGAACCTTGAGCTCGGAGCCTGGGGCCCGGATCATGGAGCCGTGAGCATGGAGCAGTGAGCCTGGAGCCGGGAGCCCAAAGCCTTGTACTGACCCGGAGTCAAGAGACTTGATCCTGGAGTCATGAGCCCGGAGCCTGGAAATGACCCTGTGCCTGGAGCCTTGAGCCCAGAGCCTAGAACTGACCCCGAGCACAAAACCTTGAGCCAGGACCCTGCAGCCCGGAGACTGGAACTGACCCCGAGCCTGGAGCCTGGAGCTTGAAGCATTGAGCCGTGAGCATGGAGCCGTGAGCCTGGAGCCTGGAGCCTGGAACTGACCCCGAGTGCGGGGCCTTGAACCTGGATTCTGGAGCCCGGAGTGTGGAAATGACCCCGTTCTCAGAGCCTGGAGCCAGGGGCGTGGATCCCCGAGCATGGAACTTACCCCGAACCCGAAGCCTTAGGCTTACAGGGGTTCTTGTTAAGTATTTGTTATTATAGCGCTCTTACTCCCTGTGTAAAAGAGGCTTTTATTTTGTAGACGCCTACAGGATGTTGTGTATGTATTTCCTGTTGTCCTTCTCCTGTTCGCGCTCATGGTCATGGCTGTAGGCTGCGCGTAGGCTACGCGCTATATAAGTTGTGAGTAAAAATTATAATAAATATGCCCACAAAAGCGGCTAAAGAGAACACACGTGAAAGCATCGTTTATTGCAGTGGAAGCCAGAATCCGGACTTGCACGCTTTAACAGTTCTGTCTGGAAAAAAAAACAAAAACAAAGTCCTTCATACGGTTCGACTTTTACCGTTATCCAGCTCCAGATGAGAAAAGTACCGGAAGTTTAAAGGGGGATCAGCTAACCGGCGTTCTGTCTTTGAAAAAACAAAAAAGATTCCCGCACAGGCCTGGAAAAATAGCAAAGTCCCACACAGGCCTGGAAAAAAGACAGACTCCACACGGTCCGCCGGCCGTCCCGGCCTAATCCTGACCCGGGTAAGCGCGACATTTCTCGGCGCTCCTCCTCCTCAGCGCATGCCAATGTGCAGCTTCAAGGTGGCTGGAAGAAAAAGGGGGAGAAAAAGGGAAAAGAAGAACCAGGACCAGGGCGAGAGTTCGTCCCCGAGTGTGAGGCTCTGATGTTGGGCAGCATTCCGTTCCCACTGGGGGGGGGGGTTTGAAAAAGTTCCACAACTCAGTGAGTAGCTTTAAGGGGGTTGGAGAGAAGAGAGGGGGAGAGAGGGGAAAAGATTCAGACCTGGAACAAGGTTAGGTTTCGGGCTGAAGTTGAGGCGGAGGTTAAACAAAAAGAAAAAAAAGGTGTTAGGCTTACAGGGGTTGTCTCTGGAAAAGAAATAACAAAGTTCAACATACAGTTCATGTTTTATCGTTATCCAGCTCCAGATGAGAAAGAACCGGAGCTTAAAAAAAGGGCTAACCGGTGTTCTGTCTCTGGAAAAATAACAATGTCCCACACGGGCTGGAAAAAAGACAGAGTCCACACCGTCCACCAGTCTAACCCTGACGAGGGTCAGTGCGACATTTCCCAGTGCTCTTCCTCGTCCATGCACGCCAGTGTGCAGCTTTAAGGGGGTTGGAGGAAAGAGGGAGAGAGAGCAAGAGAGAAAGAAAGACAAAGAATCAGGACCACGGACAGAGTTCGTCCACTAGAGTGTGGCAGCAATGTCAGGCAGCATTCAATCTCCACGGGGCGGTTTGAGAAATGCCAGAACTAAGTGTGAAGCTTTACGTTCTGCTTGAGAAAAAACATCCTTGTCTCAAAAGTGACCAAATCAGTTCTGCTTGCGTGAAAAGCTCAAAAATGACCTTTTTACCAATATAGTAAGAAAAGAATGAAAACACAAAAAACAAGTAAAAAAAAAAGTGTTTTATGGCTATTTTGCTATAGGTTTTCAGGTCTTGAAAAAACGTCCTTGTCTCAAAGTGAAAAAAAAAGCTTCTGATCGTCTGAAACGCTCAAAAATGACATTTTTGCATCTTCTACTCATAAAAGATAAAAACACTAAAAACAAGTCAGAAATAAGTTTTTTATGGCTGTTTTTTAAAAAGTCTTCTCAAATCATGAAGTTCTGCTTGAAAAACACATCTTTGTCTCAAAGTGACCAAAACAGCTTCTTATCGTCTTAAACGCTCAAAAATGACATTTTTAATCTTCTACTCATAAAAGCATAAACACACTAAAAACAAGTCAGAAACAAGTGTTTTATGGCTGTTTTGTCAAAGTCTTCTCAGATCATGAAGTTCTGCTTGAGAAAAACCACCCCTTTCTCAAAGTGACCAAAACAGCTTCTTATCGTCTGAAACGCTCAAAAATGACATTTTTTCCTCTTCTACTCAGAAAAGCATGTAAACACTAAAAACAAGTGAGCAATAAGTGTTTTATGGCTGTTTTGTCAAAGTCTTCTCAAATAATGAAGTTCTGCCTTAAAAACACATTTGTCTCAAAGTGACCAAAAAAGCTTCTGATCGTCTGAAACGCTCAAAAATGACATTTTTGCATCTTCTACTCATAAAAGCATAAAAACACGAAAAACAAGTCAGCAATAAGTATTTTATGGCTGTTTTTTAAAAGTTTTCTATAATCATGAAGTTCTGCTTAAAAAACACATCTTTGTCTCAAAGTGACCAAAACAGCTTCTTATCGTCTGAAACGCTCAAAA
This sequence comes from Sphaeramia orbicularis, assembly GCF_902148855.1. Classification (NCBI taxonomy): domain Eukaryota; kingdom Metazoa; phylum Chordata; class Actinopteri; order Kurtiformes; family Apogonidae; genus Sphaeramia; species Sphaeramia orbicularis. Next base: position 65,710,269 of record NC_043968.1, on the reverse strand, counting down.
ATGACATTTTGAATCTTCTACTCATAAAAGCATAAAAACACTAAAAACAAGTCAGAAATAAGTGTTTTATGGCTGTTTTGTCAAAGTCTTCTCAGATCATGAAGTTCTGCTTGTGAAAAAACATCCCTTTCTCAAAGTGACCAAAACAGCTTCTTGTCGTCTGAAACGCTCAAAAATGACATTTTTGCCTCTTCTACTCAGAAAAGAATGAAAAAACTAAAAATAAGTCAGAAATAAGTGTTTTATGGCTTTTTTTTGAAGTTTTATCAAATCATGAAGTTCTGCTTGAAAAAAACAGATCTTTTTCTCAAAGTGACCAAAACAGCTTCTTCTCGTTTGAAACGCTCAAAAAGGACATTTTTGCCTCTTTTACTCATAAACACATAAAAACACTAAAAACAAGTCAGAAATAAGTGTTTTATGGCTGTTTCTTAAAAGTCTTCTCAAATCATGAAGTTCTGCTTGAAAAAAACATCATTGTCTCAAAGTGACCAAAACAGCTTCTTATCGTCTGAAACGCTAAAAAAGGACATTTTTGCCTCTTCTACTCAGAAAAGAAGGAAAACACTAAAAACAAGTAGAAAACAAGTTTTTTATGGCATTTTTGTATAAGTATTCTCAAATCAGGAAGTTCTGCTGGAAAAAAAAATCCTTGTCTCAAAGTGACCAAAACAGCTTCTAATCGTGTAAAACGCTCAAAAATGACATTTTTACCTACACAGTCAGAAAAGCATGAAAACACTAAAAAAAAAAAGAGTCAGAAATAAGTTTTTATGGCTGTTTTTTTCCAAGTCTTCTTAGATCATGAAGTTCTGCTTGAGAAAAAAAACTCCTTTTCTCAAAGTGACCAAAAAAATCTTCTCATCGTCTGAAACGCTCAAAAATGACATTATTGCCTCTTCTACAAAGAAAACAAGGAAACCCAGAAGTCTGGGCATTGTGGTGAGCCTGTAGCCCTTAGCCCAGCACTAGGAGCCCTTTGAGCCATGAACTGAACACGAGACCGGAGCCCGGAGCCCGTAAGCCTGGAAATGAACGCAAACATGGAGCCCGGAGCCCGGAACTCGGAGCCCGAAGCCCGAAGAACGAAGCCCGGAGCCTCTAGGGCGGAGACAGGAGTCCGGAGCCCGGAGCCCGGAGCCCGGAGCCCGGAGCCCGGAGCCCGGAGCCCGGAGCCCCGAGCCTGGAACATAACCCAAGCCCGGAGTTCTGAGCCGGTTACCTGGAGAACGGAGCCTTCAATTTACAAATAACCTGGAACCTTGAGTCTGGAGGGTGGAGCCTGAAGCGCAGAGTTTAGAGACCGGGATTAAGGACTGGAGCTCGAAGCCCAGATCCTCAAACTTACCAAGTGCCGGGAGCCATGAGCCCGGAGCTTGGAGGTGAAAACGAGATCAGAGCAAGGGACTGACCCCGAGCCTGGAGCCCGGAGCATGGAGCTGTGAGCCTAGAGCCGTGAGCATGGAGATTTGAGCCTGGAGTCCGGAGCCTGGAAATGACCCCGTGCTTAAGCCTGAAGCCTGGAGCCTGGAGCCTGGAGCCTGGAGCGCGGAGCAAGGAGCGTGGGCCTAGAGCCCGTGCCTTGAGCCCGTAGACTGAAAGTGACCCATGAATGGAACATGACTGGAAATTGGAACTGACTCCGTGCCAAGAGCCTGGAGCCCGAAGCCTTTAGTCTTGAGCATGGAGCCCGCAGCCCGTAGCCTGGAGCTTGGAGCCTTAAGCCAGGAGCATTGAGCCCTTAGCCTGGAGCCTTAACTCTGGAGTCTGGAGCAATGACCGCGGAGCATGGAGCCTTGAGCCATGAGCCTGGAGCCTTAAGCATGGAGTCTAAAGCCAGGAGCTGGAGCCTGAGCCGGAGCCTGGAGCCTGGAGCTGGAGCTGGAGCCTGCAGCCTTGACTCTGGAGTCTTGAGCAATGACTGCGGAGCATGGAGCCTTGAGCCTGGAGCCTGGAGCCTGAAGCAGGAGCCTGGAGCCTGGAGCCTGGAGCCTGAAGCCAGGAGCACTGAGCCCTTAGCCTGGAGCCTGGAGTCTAGACTCTGGAGTCTGGAACAATGACTGCGGAGCATGGAGCCTTGAGCCATGAGCCATGAGCCTGGAGCCTGGAGCTGGAACCTGGAGCCTGGAGCCAAGAGCCTGGAGCCTGGAGCCTGGAGCCCTGAGCCTGGAGCCTTAAGCCAAGAGCTGGAGCCCTGAGCCTGGAGCCTGGAGCCTTGACTCTGGAGTCTGGAGCCCTGACACCAAAGCATGGAGCTTGAGCCTGGAACTGACCCCCTGGAGCCTGGAGCCTGGAGCCTGGAGCCAAGAGCTTTAAGCATGGCGCCATGAGGCGGGAGCCCGGAGCCCGGAGCCTGGTGACTTGAGCCTGGAACTGACCCTGAGCCTTGAGCTTGGAGCCTTGTCCCCGGAGCATGGAAGTTACACCGTGCCTGGAGCCTTGAGCTTGGAGCCTTAAGCCTGGAGCCTAGTGCTGGGAGCCTTGAGCCTGGAACGCGTAGAAACGAACCTGGACTATGGAGCCTGTAGCCTTGAACTTACCCCAAGCCCAAAGTGGAGCCAAAAACCTGGAGACTGGAACTTGGAACTGACCCCATGCCAAGAGCCATGAGCCTGGAGCCTTTAGCCTTGAGCCTGAGCTTGAGCCTTGAGCCTGAAGCCAGGAGCACTGAGCCCTTAGCCTGGAGCCTAGACTCTGGAGTCTGGAGCAATGACCGCGGAGCATGGAGCCTTGAGCCATGAGCCTGGAGTCTGAAGCCAGGAGCCTGGAGCCCTGAGCCTGGAGCCCTGAGTTCTGAGCCTGAAGCCTTGACTCTGGAGTTTGGAGCCCTGACACCAAAGCATGGAGCCTTGAGCCATGAGCCTGGAGCCTGAAGCCAGGAGCCTGGAGCCCTGAGCCTGGAGCCCTGAGCTTGGAGCCTGAAGCCTTGACTCTGGAGTTTGGAGCCCTGACACCAAAGCATTGAGCCTTGAGCCTGGAACTGACCCTGAGCCTTTATCCCGGAGCCTGGAGCTCAAAGCATGGCGCCATGAGGCGGGAGCCCAAAGACCGGAGCCTGGTGACTTGAGCCTGGAACTGACCCTGAGCCTTGAGCTTGGAGCCTTGTGCCCGGAGTATGGAACTTACACCGTGCCTGGAGCCTTGAGCTTGGAGCCTTTAGCCTGGAGCCTAGTGCTGGGAGCCTTGAGCCTGGAACGCGTAGAAACGAACCTGGTCTATGGAGCCTGTAGCTGGAACTGACCCCAAGCCCCAAAGTGGAGCCAAAAACCTGGAGCATGGAGCACGCAGCCAGAAGCCCACAGCCCAACGCCCGCAGCCTAGCCTGGAGCCCTGAGCCGGAGCCTTGAGCCTGGATCGTGGAGCCATGAGCCTGGAGCCTTGAGCCTGGAGCCTGAAGCCAGGAGCCTTGAGCCCTTAGCCTGGAGCCTTCAGCCTTGACTCTGGAGTCTTGAGCAATGACCGCGGAGCCTGGAGCCTGGAGCCAGGAGCCAGGAGCAAGGAGCCTGGAGCCAAGAGCCTGGAGCCCTGAGCCTGGAGCCTTGACTCTGGAGTCTGGAGCCCTGACACCAAAGCATGGAGCCTTGAGCCTGGAACTGACCCCGAGCCTGGAGCCTGGAGCCAAGAGCTTGAAGCATGGCGCCATGAGGCTGGAGCCCGGAGACCGGAGCCTGGTGACTTGAGCCTGGAACTGACCCTGAGCCTTGAGCTTGGAGCCTTGTCCCCGGAGCATGGAGCCTGGAGCCTGGAGCCTGGAGCCTGTTGCCTGGAACTGACTCCGAGTCCGGAGCCTGGATTCTGGAGCCCAGAGCATGGAAGTGACCCCGTTCCCAGAGCCTGGAGCCCAGGGCGTGGAACCCCAAGCATGGAACTTTGCTCGAAGCATGGAGCTTTTAGGAGACCAGAACTTGGACCTAAACCCAATGCCCCGAGCCTGGAGTCTGGAGCCCACGGGCCAGAGCATGGAATACACCCTGAACCCCAAACTTGGGTCTGGTTCCTGGAGCCTTGAAATGATCCCGAGCCCAGAGCCTTGAGCTTTGAACCTGGAGTCTGGAGCCATGAGCATGGAGCCTCGAACCTGAAAAAAGACCCCAAGTCCAAAGCCAGGAGCCCGGAGCCTGGAAAAAACCTTGTGCATGGAGCCTGGAGCCTTGAAGCGTAGCAACGAGCCAGGAAAATGGAGCCTCTTGCCCTGAACTAACGCTGAGCTCAAAATGTGGAGCCTAAAACGTGGAGACCGGAACTTGGAACATACCCATGCCCAGAGCCTGGAGCCTGAGGCCTGTAGCCTTGAGCTGTGAGCCAGGAACTGACACTGAGCCCGGCGCCTGAAGCATGGAGCCTTGAGCCTGGAACTGACAGCGAGAGTGGAGCCTTTAGCCTGGATCCCAGAGCTTGAAGCATGGAGGCTTGAGAGCGGAGCCTGGAGAATACATCCTGGAGTCTTGAGCCCTGACCCGGAGCATGGAGCCCGGAGCCTGGAACTGACCCCGAGCCTGGTGCCTGGAGCCAAGAGCTTGAAGCATGGCGCCTTGAGCCTGGAGCCGGTGGCTAGAGCCCGGTGACTTCAGCCTGGAATTGATTCCGAGCCTTGAGCTTGGAGACTTTACCCTGGAGCATGGAACTTACCCTGAGCCTGGAGCCTTGAGCTTGGAGCCTTCAGCCTGGAGCCTGGTGCCGGGAGGCTTTAGCCTTGATCGCGTAGCAACGAACCTGGACTATGGAGCCTGTAGCCTGGAACTGACATTGAGCCCGAAAAGTGGAGCCCAAAACCTGGAGACAAGATCTTGGAACTGACCCCATGCCAAGATCCTGGAGCCCAGAGCCTGGAGCCTTGAAGGGGGAGCACGGAGCCTGGAACTGACACTGAGCCCGGAGCCTTGAGCCTAGAGCCTGAAGCATGGAGCCCGGAGGTTGGAACTGACCCCCACCCTGGAGCCTATAGCCTGGAGCCAGAGCATAAAGCACGTAGCCTTGAGCCTGGAGTCTAGAGCCTTGTGACTGGAGCCATTAACTGAATCTTAGCCTGGAGCCTGGAGTTTTGAGCCCGGAGCATGGAACTACCCCAGAGACAAGAGCCTGGAGACCAGAGCCTTGAGCCTTGAGCCAGGTGCCATTAGTCTGGAATGTGTAGTCATGAACTTGGAGCATAGAACCTGTAGCCTGGCACTGTGCCCAAAATATGGAGCCTAAAACCTGGAGCCCAGAGCCACGAACGTATGGGCTAGGAGTATTCCTAGCCCAAAGCCTGGATCCCGGAGAAGAAGCAATGCGGACCCTGGAGCCTGGAGCCTGGAGCCTGGAGCATGGAACCTGGAGCCTTCAAACTGGAGCACGGAGCAACAAAATGACCCTTATCCCAGAGCATTGAGCTCTTAGTCTCGAACTGACTCCGATCCCGGATCCTGGAGCGCGGTGTCTTGATCCTGGCGCCTGGTGCCCGGAACCTGGAGCCTGGAGCCCGGAACCTTGAGCCCAGAGCCTGGAACTGACCGAGAGCCTAAAGCCTGGAGCAAGAAGCCTGGTACCCGGAGAATGGAACTGCCCCAAAGCCCGAAGCCTAGAGCCCGGAGCCTTGAGCGCAGAGCTGTGAGCCTTGAGTAGGGAGCCCAGAATCTGAAGGCTTTAGACTCGAGGCTTGAGCCCTGAGACCAGAGCCCTGAACTTAACCCTAGCTCGGATTCTTGTAATCGAAGAATGGAGCCTGGAGCCTGGAGCCTGGAGCCTGGAGCCTGGAGCCTGGAGCCTAGAGCCTAGAGCCTAGAGCCTGGAGTCTGGAGCCTTGAGCCTTGAGCCTGGAGCCTGGAGCCTGGAGCCCTTAACTGACCTCAGGCCTGGAGCATTGATACTGGAGCTTGGAGCCTTGAGCCCTTAACTGACCCCAAGCCCGGAGCATGGAGCCATGAGCCTGGAGCTTGGAACCTGGAGCCTGGAGCCTTGAGTTTTGAGCCTGGAGCCCTTAACTGACCTAAGGCCCGGAACATTGAGACTGGAGCTTGGAGCCTGGAGCCATTAACTGACCCCAAGCCGGAGCATGGAGCCATGAGCCTGGAGCTTGGTGCCTGGAGCCTTGAGCCTTGAGCCTTGAGTCCAGAACCCACAGCCTGGAAATTACCCTGAGCAAGGAACCTTTAGCCTGGACATGGTGTAAGGGGAACGGAGCCTTGAACCGGGAGCCTGGAGCCCGATGTGCAGTGCTTGAAATTTACCCGGAGCCTCGAGGCTTTAGCTAGAGCCTTTAGCTTGAGCCTGGAGTCTGGAGCCTTGAGCCTTGAGCCTGGAGCCTGGAGCCCTTAACTGACCTCAGGCCTGGAGCATTGAGACTGGAGCTTGGAGCCTGGAGCCCTTAACTGACCCCAAGCCTGGAGCATGGAGCATGGAGCCATGAGCCTGGAGATTGGAACCTGGAGCCTGGCGCCTGGAGCCTTGAGTTTTGAGCCTGGAGCCCTTACCTGACCTCAGGCCCGGAGCATTGAGACTGGAGCTTGGAGCCTGGAGCCTGGAGCCATTAACTGACCCCAAGCCCAGAGCATGGAGCATGGAGCCATGAGCCTGGAGCTTGGAGCCTGGAGCTGGTGCCTGGAGCCTTGAGCCTTGAGCCTTGAGTCAAGAACCCACAGCCTGGAAATTACCCTGAGCAAGGAACCTTTAGCCTGGACATGGTGTAAGGGGAACGGAGCCTTGAACCGGGAGCCTGGAGCCCGATGTGCAGTGCTTGAAATTTACCCGGAGCCTCGAGGCTTTAGCTATGAGCCCGGAGCATGGATCTGACCCCAAGCCCGGAGCCCTGTGTCTGGAACCAGGAGCCTGGAGCGCGGAGCCTGGATCCTTTAGCCCGGAGCCTGAAACTGATTCCGAGCCCTAGTCTTTAGCCGGTAGCCTGGAGCACGGAGCCTACAAGTGACCAAGACCCTGGAGCCTTGAGCCTGGAGTCAAGAGAATTAACCATGCAGACTTGAGCCTGGAGCCTGGAGCCTGGAGCCTGGAGCCTGGAGCTGGAGCCTAGAGCGTGGAACTGACCCCAAGCCTCGAGTTTGGAGCCTTGAGCCGGAGAAAAGAATTTACCCGAGCCTGGAGCTTTGAGCTTTGAACCTTCAGCCTTGAGCCTGGTGCTGGGAGCCTAGAGTCTGGAACACGTAGCAACGAGGCTGGAAAATGGAGCCATTTGCCATGAACTGACCCCGACCACGACATTTGGAGCCTTAAACCTGGAGACTGGAACTGGGAACTGACCCCATGCCCAAAGCCTGGAGCCTTGAGCCTGGAGCCCGGAGCCTGGAACTGACACTGAGACAGGAGTCTTTAGCCTTGATCCCATAGCCTGGACCTGGAGACGGAGCCTAGAGCCTGGAGCCTGGTGCTGGGAGTCTTTTTCCTGGAACGCTTGGAAACGAACCTGGACAATGGAGCCTGTAGCCTGGAACTGACCTCTATCCCAAAAAGTGGAGCCTTAAACTTTTCACCAGATCTTGGAACTGACGCCATGCAAGAGCCTTGAACCCGGAGCCTGGAACCTTGAGGGGAGCACGGAGCCTGGAACTGACCCCGAGACTGGAGCCTGGAGACCAGAGCCTTGAGCCTTGAGCCAAGTGCCATTAGCCTGGAATGTGTAGTCCGAACTTGGAGCATAGAACCTGTAGCCTGGAAATGTGCCCAAAATATGGAGCCTAAAACCTGGAGCCCGGCCACGAACATATGGCTAGAATATTCGTAGCCCAAAGCCTGGATCCGGAGGAAGAAAAGCGGAGCCTGGAGCCTTGAGCCTGGTGCCTGGAGCCTGGAGCCTGGAGCCTGGAACCTGGAACCTGGAGCATGGAACCTGGAGCCTGCAAACTGGAGCACGGAGCAACAAACTGACCTTATCCCAGAGCATTGAGGCCAGAGTCTCGAACTGACCCCGATCTTAGATCCTGGAGCGCGGTGTCTGGACCCTGGAGCCTGGTGCCCAGAACTTGGAGCCTGGAGCCCGAGCCTTGAGCCCGAGCCTGGAACTGACCAAGAGCCTTAAGCCTGAGCCTAAAGCCTGTACACGGCGAATGAACTGCCCCAAAGACCGAAGCCTGGAGCTCGGAGCCTTGAGCGCAGAGCCATGAGCCTTGAGCAGGGAGCCCGGAATCTGAAGGCTGGAGACTGGAGTCTTGAGCCCTTAGCCCGGAGCCTGGAACTTAACCCTAGCTCGGATTCTTGAAATCGGAGAATGGAGCGCGGAGCCTGGAGCTCGGAACCTGGAGCCTGGAGCCTGGAGCCTGGACCCTTGAGCCTGGAGTCTTGAGCCTGGAGCCTGGATTGTGGAACCTGGAGCCTGGAGCCCTTGACTGACCCCTAGCCCGGAGCATGGAGCCTGGAGCCTGGAGCCCGGAGCCTTGAGCCCAGAGCCTGGAACTGACCAAGAGCCTTAAGCCTGGAGCCATAAGCCTGGTACCCGGAGAATGGAACTGCCCCAAAGCCCGAAGCCTAGAGCCTGGAGCCTTGAGCGAAGAGCCATGAGCCTTGAGTAGGGAGCCCAGAATCTGAAGGCTTTAGACTCGAGGCTTGAGCCCTGAGACCAGAGCCCTGAACTTAACCCTAGCTCGGATTCTTGAAATCAAAGTATGGAGCGCGGAGCCTGGAGTTAGGAGCCTGGAGCCTGGAGCCAAGAGCCTGGAGCCCTGAGCCTGGAGTCTGGAGCCTGGAGCCTGGAGCCTGGAGCCTGGAGCCTGGAGCCTGGAGCCTTGAGCCTGGAGCCTGGAGCCCTTAACTGACCTCAGGCCCGGAGCATTGAGACTGGAGCTTGGAGCCAGGAGCCCTTAACTGACCCCAAGCCCGGAGCATGGAGCATGGAGCCATGAGCCTGGAGCTTGGAACCTGGAGCCTTGAGCCTTGAGCCTGGAGCCTGGAGCCAGAGCCTAGAGCCTGGAGCCTTGAGCCTTGAGCCTTGAGCCTGGCCTGAGTCTGGAGCCTTGAGCCTTGAGCCTGGAGCCTGGAGCCCTTAACTGACCTCAGGCCTGGAGCATTGAGACTGGAGCTTGGAGCCTGGAGCCCTTAACTGACCCCAAGCCTGGAGCATGGAGCATGGAGCCATGAGCCTGGAGATTGGAACCTGGAGCCTGGCGCCTGGAGCCTTGAGTTTTGAGCCTGGAGCCCTTACTGACCTCAGGCCCGGAGCATTGAGACTGGAGCTTGGAGCCTGGAGCCTGGAGCCATTAACTGACCCCAAGCCCAGAGCATGGAGCATGGAGCCATGAGCCTGGAGCTTGGAGCCTGGAGCCTGGTGCCTGGAGCCTTGAGCCTTGAGCCTTGAGTCAAGAACCCACAGCCTGGAAATTACCCTGAGCAAGGAACCTTTAGCCTGGACATGGTGTAAGGGGAACGGAGCCTTGAACCGGGAGCCTGGAGCCCGTTGTGCAGTGCCTTAAACTTCCCCGGAGCCTCAGGCTTTAGCTATGAGCCCGGAGCATGGATCTGACCCCAAGCCCGGAGCCCTGTGTCTGGAACCAGGAGCCTGGAGCGAGGAGCCTGGATCCTTTAGCCCGGAGCCTGAAACTGATTCCGAGCCCTGAGTCTTGAGTCAGTAGCCTGGAGCACGGAGCCTGCAACTGACCAAGACCCTGGAGCCTGGAGTCAAGAGAATTAACCATGAAGACTTGAGCATGGAGCCTGGAGCCTAGAGCGTGGAACTGACCCCAAGCCTCGAGCTTGGAGCCTTGAGCCCGGAGAAAAGAATTTACCCCGAGCCTGGAGCTTTGAGCTTTGAGCCTTCAGCCTTGAGCCTTGTGCCTAGAGTCTGGAACACGTAGCAACGAGGCTGGAAAATGGAGCCATTTGCCTTGAACTGACCCCGAGCACGACATTTGGAGCCTTAACCTGGAGACTGGAACTGGGAACTGACCCCATGCCCAAAGCCTGGAGCCCGGAGCCTGGAGCCTTGAGCGGGGAGCCCGGAGCCTGGAACTGACACTGAGACAGGAGTCTTTAGCCTTGATCCCAGAGCCTGGAGCCTAGAGCCTGGAGCCTGGAGCCGGGAGCCTAGAGCCTGGAGCCTGGTGCTGGGAGTCTTTTGCCTGGAACGCTTGGAAACGAACCTGGACAATGGCGCCTGTAGCCTGGAACTGACCTCTATCCCGAAAAGTGGAGCCTTAAACTTTTTCACCAGATCTTGGAGCTGACCCCATGCAAAGAGCCTTGAGCCCGGAGCCTGGAACCTTGAGGGGGAGCACGGAGCCTGGAACTGACCCCGAGACTGGAGCCTGGAGACCAGAGCCTTGAGCCAAGTGCCATTAGCCTGGAATGTGTAGTCACGAACTTGGAGCATAGAACCTGTAGCCTGGAAATGTGCCCAAAATATGGAGCCTAAAACCTGGAGCCCAGAGCCACGAACGTATGGGCTAGGAATATTCGTAGCCCAAAGCCTGGATCCCGGAGGAAGCAACACGGAGCCTGGAGCCTTGAGCCTTGAGCCTGGTGCCTGGAGCCTGGAGCCTGGAACCTGGAACCTGGAGCATGGAACCTGGAGCCTGCAAACTGGAGCACGGAGCAACAAACTGACCCTTATCCCAGAGCATTGAGGCCAGAGTCTCGAACTGACCCCGATCTTTGATCCTGGTGTCTGGACCCTGGAGCCTGGTGCCCGGAACTTGGAGCCTGGAGCCCGGAGCCTTGAGCCCGGAGCCTGGAACTGACCAAGAGCCTTAAGCCTGGAGCCTAAAGCCTGGTACACGGCGAATGGAACTGCCCCAAAGACCGAAGCCTGGAGCTCGGAGCCTTGACGCAGAGCCATGAGCCTTGAGCAGGGAGCCCGGAATCTGAAGGCTGGAGACTGGAGTCTTGAGCCCTTTGCCCGGAGCCTGGAACTTACCCTAGCTCGGATTCTTGAAATCGGGGAATGGAGCGCGGAGCCTGGAGCTCGGAACCTGGAGCCTGGACCCTTGAGCCTGGAGTCTGAGCCTGGAGCCTGGAGCCTGGATTGTGGAACCTGGAGCCTGGAGCCCTTAACTTACCCCTAGCCCGGAGCATGGAGCCTGGAGCCTGGAGCCTGGAGCTTGGAGCCTGGAGCCCTTAACTGACCCGAAGCCCTGAGAATGGAGCATGGAGCCTTGTGCTTGTAGCCTGGAGCCTGGAGCCTGGAGCCTGGAGCCCGGAACCAGGAGCCAAAAGCCTGAAACTGACATTGAGCCTGGAGCCTGGAGTCTGGAGCCATGAGTGCAGAACCCACAGCCTGGAAATTACCCTGAGCAAGGGACCTTTAGCCTGGACATGGTGTAAGGGGCACAGAGCCTGGAGCCGGAAGCCTTGAGCCCCACGTGCGGTGCATGACACTGACCCCGAGCCTAGAGGCTTTAGCCTTGAGCCCGGAGCATGGATCTGACCCCAAGCCCAGAGCCCTGTGTCTGGAACCAGTAGCCTTGAGCGCGCAGCCTGGATCCTTTAGCCCGGAGCCTGAAACTGATTCCGAGCCTGGAGCATGGAGCCTGCAACTGACCAAGACTCCGGAGCCTGGAGCCATGAGCCTGGAGCCTTGAGTCAAGAGAATGAACCATGCAGCCTTGAGCATGGAGCCTGGAGCCTGGAGCCTGGAGCCTGGAGCCTAGAGCGTGGAACTGACCTCAAGCCTAGAGCTTGGAGCCTTGAGCCCAGAAAAAGTAATTTACCCCCAGCCTGGTGCTTTGAGCTTTGAGCCTTCAGCCTTGAGGCTTGTGCTGGGAGCCTAGAGTCTGGAACACGTAGCAATGAGGCTGGAAAATGGAGCCATTTGCCTTGAACTGACCCCGAGCACGAAATGTGGAGCCTAAAACCTGGAGACTGGAACTTGGAACTGACCCCATGCCCAGAGCCTGGAGCCCGGAGCCCGGAGCCTGGAGCCTTGAGCGGGAGCCTGGAGCCTGGAACTGACACTAAGCCAGGCGTCTTTTGCCTGGATCCCAGAGCCTTGAGCCTAGGGCCTGGAGTCTGGAGCCCTTTACTGACCCCTTGCCCAGAGAATGGAGCATGGAGCCTTACCTTGTAGCCTGGAGCCCGAAACCTTTACCCCAAAGCCTGGAACTGACACTCAGTCTAGAGCCTGGAGCCTTGAGCTTGGAGCTTGGAGCCTGGAGCCTGGAGCCTGAAGCCTGGAGCCTGGAGCCATAGGCTTTGAGCCTGGAGCCCAGAGCTCAAAGCCTGGAAATTACCCTGAGCAAGGAACAAGGAGTCGGGAGCCGGTAGCCTGGAGACCAGAGCCTACAACTGAAAAAGACCCATGAGCCTGGCGCCTTGAGCCTGAATCCGTGAGCCTGGAGCCCACAGCTCAGAGCCTTGAGAGCGAAGGCTGGAGAGCAGAGCCTGGAGCCTTTAGCCTGGAACTAACCCCAAGCCTTGAGCCTTGAGCCAAGAGCTTGAAGCATGGTGCCTTGAGCCTGGAGCCTGGAGCCCGGAGCCTGGAGCCCAGTGACTTGAGCCTGGAATTGACCCCGAGCCTTGAGCTTGGAGCTTTTACCCTGGAGCAGGGAACTTACCCTGAGCCTGGAGCCTTGAGCTTTGAGCCTTCAGCCTGGAGCCTGGTGTTGGGAGCCTTGAGCTTTGAACGCATAGCAACAAACCTGGACTATGGAGCCTATAGCCTGGAACTGACCTCGAGCCCGAAAAGTGGAGCCTAAAACCTGGGAACACGATCTTGGAACTGACCCCATGCCCAGAGCCTGGAGCCCGGAGCCCGGAGCCTGGAGCCTTGAGCGGGGAGCCCGGAGCCTTGAACTGACACAGAGCCAGGCATCTTTAGCCTTGAGCCTGGAGCCTGGAGCCCTTTACTGACCCCTTGCCAGAGTATGTAGCAAGGAGCCTTAAGCTTGTAGCATGGAGCCCGAAACCTGGAGCCCAAAGCCTCGAACTGACACTCAGCCTGGACCCTAGAGCCTTGAGCTTGGTGCTTGGAGCCCTGAGCCTGGAGCCTGGAGCCCTGAGCCTGGAGTCTGGAGCCTTGGGCCTGGAGCCCAGAGCTCACTGCCTGGAAATACCCTGAGCAAGGAACCAGGAGTCTGGAGCCGGTAGCCTGGAGAACGGAGCCTGCAACTGACCAAGACCCATGAGCCGGGCGCCTATAGCCTGAAGCCGTGAGCCTTGAGCCCACAGCCCGGAGTCTTGAGAGTGAACCCTGGAGAGAAGAGCCTGGAGCCTTTAGCCTGGAACTGACCCCAAGCCTGGAGCCTGGAGCCAAGAGCTTGAAGCATGGTGCCTTGAGCCTTGACCCCGAGCCCGGAGCCCGGAGCCCAGAGCCCGGAGCCCAGAGCCCGGATTTGAGCCTGGAATCTACCCCAAGCCTTGAGCTTGGAGCCTTCACCCTGGAGCATGGAACTTACCCTGAGCCTGGATCCTTGAGCATGGAGCTTTCAGCCTGGAGCCTGGTGTTGGGAGCCTTGAGCCTTGAACGCGTAGCAACGAACCTGGACTATGGAGCCTATAGCCTGGAACTGACCTCGAGCCCGAAAAGTGGAGCCCAAAACCTGGAGACCAGCTCTTGGAACTGACCCCATGCCAAGAGCCTGGAGCCAAGAGCCTGGAACCTTGAGGAAGGGGCACGGAGCCTGGAACTGACTCTGAGCCTGGAGCCTATAGGCTTGAGCCCAAAGCATGAAGCACGGGGCCTGGAGTCTAGAGCCTGGTGACTGGAGCCATGAACTGACCCTGAGACTTGAGCCTGGAGTCTTGAGCCCTGAGCATGGAACTGACCCGGAGGCTGGAGCCTGGAGACCGGAGCCTTGAGCCTGGAGCCAGGTGCCAGTAGCCTTGAACGCATAGTCACGAACCTGGAGTATAGAACCTTTAGCCTTGAACAGTGTCCAAAATATGGAGCCTACAACCGGGAGCCCGGAGCCACGAAGATACTCTGAGCCAAAAGCCTGGATCCCGGAGGAAGGAATGCGGAGCCTGGAGCCTGGAACCTGGAGCCTGGAGCCTGGTACCTTGAGCCTGCAAACTTGAACACGGAGCAACAAACTGACCCTTATCCCAGAGCATTGAGCCCAGAGCCTCAAACTGACCCCGATCCCGGATCCTGGAGTGCGGTTTCTGGAACCTGGAAACTGTTGCACGGAACCTGGAACCTAGAACCTGGAGCCCGGAGCCTTGAGCCCGGAGCCTGGAACTGACCAAGAGCCTTAAGCCTCGAGCCTGATGCCTGGTACCCAGAGAATGGACCTGCCCCAAAGCCAGAATCCTGGAGCCCGGAGCCTTGAGCGCAGAGCCATGAGCCTTAAGCAGGGAGCCCAGAATCTTAAGGCTTGAGACTGGAGGCATGAGCCCTTAGCCCGGAGCCTGGAACTTAACCCTAGCTCGGATTCTTGAAATTGGAGAATGGAGCTCGAAGCCTGGAGCCTGGAGTCTGGAGCCTGGAGTACTGAGCATTGAGCTTTGAGCCTGGAGCCTGGAGCTTGGAGCCCTTAACTGACCCAAGGCCCGGAGCATGGAGCATGGAGCCTGGAGTTTGGATCCTGGAGCCCTTAACTGACCCAAAGCTCGGAGCATGGAACATGGAGCATGGAGCCTGGAACCTGGAGCCTGGAGCCTAGAGCCTAGCCTAGAGCCTAGAGCCTAGAGCCTAGATAGCCTAGAGCCTGGAGCCCGGAACCTGGAGCCAAAAGCCTGAAACTGACACTAAGCCTGGAGCCTGGAGCCAAGAGCCCAATACCTGGAAATTACCCTGAGCAAGGAACACTGAGCCTTGACCTGGTGTAAGGGGCACGGATCCTGGAGCCTGGAGCCCGGTGGGTTCCTGAACCTGACCCCGAGCCTAGAGGGTTTAGCCTTAAACCCGGAGCATGGATCTGACCCCAAGCCCGGAGCCCTGTGTCTGGAACCAGGAGCCTGGAGCGAGGAGCCTGGATCCTTTAGCCCGCAGCCTGAAACTGATTCCGAGCCCTGAGTCTTGAGTCAGTAGCCTGGAGCACGGAGCCTGCAACTGACCAAAACCCTGGAGCCTGGTGCCTTGAGCCTGGAGCCCTTAGCCGTGAGCCTTGAGCCCGGAGCCTGGACAGCAAAGCCTGAAGAGCAGAGCCTGGAGCCTTGAGCCTTGAACTGACCCCGAGCCTTGAGCCTGGAGCCTGGAGTCAAGAGAATGAATCATGCAGCCTTGAGCATGGAGCCTGGAGCGTAGAGCGAGGAACTGACCCCAAGCCTCGAGCTTGGAGCCTTGAGCCCGGAGCAAGGAAATTACCCCGAGCCTGGAGCTTTGAGCTTTGAGCCTTCAGCCTGGTGCCGGGAGCCTAGAGTCTGGAACACGTAGTAACGAGACTTGAAAATGGAGCCATTTACCTTGAACTGACCCAGAGCACGAAATTTGGAACCTTAAACCTGGAGACATGAATTTGGAACTGACCCCATGCCCAGAGCCTGGAGCCCGGGGCCTGGAGCCTGGAGCCTGGAGCCTGGAGCCTTGAGCGGGGAGTCCGGAGCCTGGAAGTGACACTGAACTTGGCGCCTTAAGCCTGGATCCCAGAGCTTGAAGCATGGAGCCTGGAGCCTGGAGCCTGGAGCCTGGAGCCTGGAGTCTAGAGCCCTGATCCTGGAGAATGGAGTCCCGAGCTTTTAGCCCGGTGACTTCAGCATGGAATTAACCTTGAGCCATGAGCTTTGAGCCTTTACCCTGGAGCATAGAACTTAAACTGAGTCTGGAGCCTTGAGCTTGGAGCCTTCAGCCTGGAGCCTTGTGCTGGGAGCAATTAGCCTGGAACATGTAGCAACGAACCTGGACTATGGAGCTTGTAGCCTGGAACTGACCTCGAGACCGAAAAGTGGAGCCTAAACCCTGGAGACCAGATCTTGGAACTGACCCCATACCAAGAGCATAAAGCACGGAGCCTTGAGCCTGGAGTCTAGAGCCTTGTGACTGGAGCCATAAACATACCCTGAGCCTTGAGCCTGGAGTCTTGAGCCCGGAGCATGGAACTGACCCCGAGGCTTGAGCCTGGAGAACAGAGCCTTGAGCCAGGTGCCATTAGCCTGGAAGTTGTAGTCACGAACTTGGAGCATAGAACCTGTAGCCTGTAACTGTGCCCATAATATGGAGCCTAAAACCTGGAGCCCGGAGCCATGAACATACTCCGAGCCCAGAGCCTGGATCCCAGAGGAAGTAACGAGGAGCCTGGAGCCGTGAGCCTGGAGCCTTGAGCCACGAGCCTTCAAACTTGAGCCCGGAGCCAGAAACTGACCCTGAGCCGACAGCCTGGAACTGAGCCCGATCCCGGATCCTGGAGCGCGGTGTCTTGAACCTGGAAACTGGAGCCCGGAACCTGGAGCCTGGAGCCTGGAGCCTGAGCCTGGAGCCTTGAGCCTGGAGCCTTGAGCCCGGAGCCTAGAACTGACCCAGAGCCTTAAGCCTCTAGCCTGAATCCTGGTACCCGGAGAATTGAACTGCCAAAAAGCCCGAAGCCTGAAGACTGGAGGCTTGATTGCGGAGCCATGAGCCTTTGAGCAGGGAGCCCGGAGTCTGAAGCCTGGAGACGGGAGGCTTGAGCCCTGAGCCCGGAGCCTGGAACTTAACATTGCCCAGATTCTTGAAACCTGAGAATGGAGCACGGAGCCTGGAGCTCGGAGCCCTGAGCCTTGAGCCTGGCGTCTGGAGCCTGGAGCCTGGAGCCTTGAGCCTTGAGCCTTGAGCCTGGAGCCCTTTACTGACCCAAAGCCCGGAGCATGGCGCATGGAGAATGGAACTTTGAGGTTGGAGCCTGGATCCTGGAGCCTGGATCCTGGAGCCTGGAGCCTGGAGCCCGGAACCTGAAGCCTGGAACCTTAAGCCCAAAGCCTGGAACTCACACTGAGCCTGGAGCCTTGAGCCTGGAGCCTGGAGCCTGGAGCCCGGAGCCCAAAGCCTGGAAATTACCCTGAGCCAAGAACCTGGCACCTTGACGGTGTTTGGGGCACGGAGCCAGGAGCTTGGAGCCCGATGCGTGGTGCCTGAAACTGACCCCGAGCCTAGAGGCTTTTGCTTGGCGCCCGTAGAACAGAACTGACCCCAAGCCCGGAGCCCTGTTCCTGGAATCTGGAGCCTGGAGTGCGCAGCCTGGATCCTTAAGCCCGGAGCCTGAAACTGATCCCAATCCTGGAGTCTGGAGCCGGTAGCCTGGAGAACGGAGTCTGCAACTGACCAAGACCCTGGAGCCTGGCGCCTTGAGCCTGGAGCCATGGCTACATAGCCATGAGCCTGGAGCCTGGATGCTGGAGCCTGGAGCCATCATCCTGGAGCCTTGAGCCTTCAGCCTTAAGCCTGGAGCCTTTGGCCTAGTGCGTGGAATCTAGAGCCCAGACCTTTATGACTGGAGCCCGGAACCCAGATTCTCGAAGTGACCCAGAGCCCGGAGAAAAACCCGAGCCTTGAACTGACCATGAATATTGAGCCTTGATCCCTGAGCCTGGAACCCGAACCCTGGAACCCGAAGCCTGGATCCTGTAGCATGGAGCCGTGAGCTTGGAGCCTGGAGCATAGAGCCTGGAACTGACCTTAAGTCCGGACCTTGGAGCCCGGACAAAAGAAATGACCCCAAGCCCGGAGCCCTGAACATGGAGCGTGGAGCGCGGATCCTGGAACTGACCCCGAGCACAGAACCTTGAGCTCGGAGCCTGGGGCCCGGATCATGGAGCCGTGAGCATGGAGCAGTGAGCCTGGAGCCGGGAGCCCAAAGCCTTGTACTGACCCGGAGTCAAGAGACTTGATCCTGGAGTCATGAGCCCGGCCTGGAAATGACCCTGTGCCTGGAGCCTTGAGCCCAGAGCCTAGAACTGACCCCGAGCACAAAACCTTGAGCCAGGACCCTGCAGCCCGGAGACTGGAACTGACCCCGAGCCTGGAGCCTGGAGCTTGAAGCATTGAGCCGTGAGCATGGAGCCGTGAGCCTGGAGCCTGGAGCCTGGAACTGACCCCGAGTGCGGGGCCTTGAACCTGGATTCTGGAGCCCGGAGTGTGGAAATGACCCCGTTCTCAGAGCCTGGAGCCAGGGCGTGGATCCCCGAGCATGGAACTTACCCCGAACCCGAAGCCTTAGGCTTACAGGGGTTCTTGTTAAGTATTTGTTATTATAGCGCTCTTACTCCCTGTGTAAAAGAGGCTTTTATTTTGTAGACGCCTATAAGATGTTGTGTATGTATTTCCTGTTGTCCTTCTCCTGTTCGGCGCTCATGGTCATGGCTGTAGGCTGCGCGTAGGCTACGCGCTATATAAGTTGTGAGTAAAAATTATAATATGCCCACAAAAGCGGCTAAAGAGACACACGTGAAAGCATCGTTTATTGCAGTGGAAGCCAGAATCCGGACTTGCACGCTTTAACAGTTCTGTCTGGAAAAAAAACAAAAACAAAGTCCTTCATACGGTTCGACTTTTACCGTTATCCAGCTCCAGATGAGAAAAGTACCGGAAGTTTAAAGGGGGATCAGCTAACCGGCGTTCTGTCTTTGAAAAAACAAAAAAGATTCCCGCACAGGCCTGGAAAAATAGCAAAGTCCCACACAGGCCTGGAAAAAAGACAGACTCCACACGGTCCGCCGGCCGTCCCGGCCTAATCCTGACCCGGGTAAGCGCGACATTTCTCGGCGCTCCTCCTCCTCAGCGCATGCCAATGTGCAGCTTCAAGGTGGCTGGAAGAAAAAGGGGGAGAAAAAGGGAAAAGAAGAACCAGGACCAGGGCGAGAGTTCGTCCCCGAGTGTGAGGCTCTGATGTTGGGCAGCATTCCGTTCCCACTGGGGGGGGGTTTGAAAAAGTTCCACAACTCAGTGAGTAGCTTTAAGGGGGTTGGAGAGAAGAGAGGGGGAGAGAGGGGAAAAGATTCAGACCTGGAACAAGGTTAGGTTTCGGGCTGAAGTTGAGGCGGAGGTTAAACAAAAAGAAAAAAAAAAGGTGTTAGGCTTACAGGGGTTGTCTCTGGAAAAGAAATAACAAAGTTCAACATACAGTTCATGTTTTATCGTTATCCAGCTCCAGATGAGAAAAGAACCGGAGCTTAAAAA
Source organism: Sphaeramia orbicularis (assembly GCF_902148855.1). NCBI lineage: Eukaryota > Metazoa > Chordata > Actinopteri > Kurtiformes > Apogonidae > Sphaeramia > Sphaeramia orbicularis. Next base: position 65,691,323 of record NC_043968.1, on the reverse strand, counting down.
AGGGCTAACCGGTGTTCTGTCTCTGGAAAAATAACAATGTCCCACACGGGCTGGAAAAAAGACAGAGTCCACACCGTCCACCAGTCTAACCCTGACGAGGGTCAGTGCGACATTTCCCAGTGCTCTTCCTCGTCCATGCACGCCAGTGTGCAGCTTTAAGGGGTTGGAGGAAAGAGGGAGAGAGAGCAAGAGAGAAAGAAAGACAAAGAATCAGGACCACGGACAGAGTTCGTCCACTAGAGTGTGGCAGCAATGTCAGGCAGCATTCAATCTCCACGGGGCGGTTTGAGAAATGCCAGAACTAAGTGTGAAGCTTTACGTTCTGCTTGAGAAAAACATCCTTGTCTCAAAAGTGACCAAATCAGTTCTGCTTGCGTGAAAAGCTCAAAAATGACCTTTTTACCAATATAGTAAGAAAGGAATGAAAACACTAAAAAACAAGTAAAAAAAAAAGTGTTTTATGGCTATTTTGCTATAGGTTTTCAGGTCTTGAAAAAACGTCCTTGTCTCAAAGTGAAAAAAAAAGCTTCTGATTGTCTGAAACGCTCAAAAATGACATTTTTGCATCTTCTACTCATAAAAGCATAAAAACACTAAAAACAAGTCAGAAATAAGTTTTTTATGGCTGTTTTTTTAAAAGTCTTCTCAAATCATGAAGTTCTGCTTGAAAAACACATCTTTGTCTCAAAGTGACCAAAACAGCTTCTTATCGTCTTAAACGCTCAAAAGACATTTTTAATCTTCTACTCATAAAAGCATAAACACTAAAAACAAGTGAGCAATAAGTGTTTTATGGCTGTTTTGTCAAAGTCTTCTCAGATCATGAAGTTCTGCTTGAGAAAAACCACCCCTTTCTCAAAGTGACCAAAACAGCTTCTTATCGTCTGAAACGCTCAAAAAGAATTTTTTCCTCTTCTACTCAGAAAAGCATGTAACACTAAAACAAGTGAGCAATAAGTGTTTTATGGCTGTTTTGTCAAAGTCTTCTCAAATAATGAAGTTCTGCCTTAAAACACATCTTTGTCTCAAAGTGACCAAAAAAGCTTCTGATCGTCTGAAACGCTCAAAAATGACATTTTTGCATCTTCTACTCATAAAAGCATAAAAACACGAAAAACAAGTCAGCAAAAAGTATTTTATGGCTGTTTTTTTAAAAGTCTTCTATAATCATGAAGTTCTGCTTAAAAAACACATCTTTGTCTCAAAGTGACCAAAACAGCTTCTTGTCGTCTGAAAAACTCAAAAATGACATTTTTGCCTCTTCTACTCAGAAAAGAATGAAAAACTAAAAAGTCAGAAATAAGTGTTTTATGGCTATTTTTTTTTGAAGTTTTATCAATCATGAAGTTCTGCTTGAAAAAACAGATCTTTCTCAAAGTGACCAAAACAGCTTCTTCTCGTTGAAACGCTCAAAAAGGACATTTTTGCCTCTTTTACTCATAAACATAAAAACACTAAAAACAAGTCAGAAATAAGTGTTTTATGGCTGTTTCTTAAGTCTTCTCAAATCATGAAGTTCTGCTTGAAAAAACACATTGTCTCAAAGTGACCAAAACAGCTTCTTATCGTCTGAAACGCTAAAAAAGGACATTTTTGCCTCTTCTACTCAGAAAAGAAGGAAAACACTAAAAACAAGTAGAAAACAAGTTTTTATGGCATTTTTGTAAAAGTCTTCTCAAATCATGAAGTTCTGCTTGAAAAAAACATCATTGTCTCAAAGTGACCAAAACAGCTTCTAATCGTGTAAAACGCTCAAAAATGAAATTTTTACCTACACAGTCAGAAAAGCATGAAAACACTAAAAAAAGAGTCAGAAATAAGTTTTTTATGGCTGTTTTTTTCCAAGTCTTCTTAGATCATGAAGTTCTGCTGAGAAAAAAAATCCTTTTCTCAAAGTGACCAAAAAAAATCTTCTCATCGTCTCAAACGCTCAAAAATGACATTATTGCCTCTTCTACAAAGAAAATAAGGAAAACCCAAAGTCTGGGCATTGTGGTGAGCCTGTAGCCCTTAGCCAGCACTAGGAGCCCTTTGAGCCATGAACTGAACACGAGACCGGAGCCCGGAGCCCGGAGCCCGTAAGCCTGGAAATGAACGCAAACATGGAACCGAGCCCGACCCGAGCCCGGAGCCCGGGAGCCCGGAGCCCGGAGCCCGAGCCCGGAGCCCGGAGCCCGGAACTCGGAGCCCGAAGCCCGAAGAACGAAGCCCGGAGCCTCTAGGCCGGAGACAGGAGTCCGGAGCCCGGAGCCCGGAGCCCGGAGCCGGAGCCCGGAGCCCGGAGCCCGGAGCCCGGAGCCCCGAGCCTGGAACATAACCAAGCCCGAGTTCTGAGCCGGTTACCTGGAGAACGGAGCCTTCAATTTACAAATAACCTGGAACCTTGAGTCTGGAGGGTGGAGCCTGAAGCGCAGAGTTTAGAGACCCGGGATTAGGACTGGAGCTCGAAGCCCAGATCCTCAAACTTACCAAGTGCCGGGAGCCATGAGCCCGGAGCTTGGAGGTGAAAACGAGATCAGAGCCAGGGACTGACCCCGAGCCTGGAGCCCGGAGCATGGAGCTGTGAGCCTAGAGCCGTGAGCATGGAGATTTGAGCCTGGAGTCCGGAGCTGGAAATGACCCCGTGCTTAAGCCTGAAGCCTGGAGCCTGGAGCCTGGAGCCTGGAGCCTGGAGCGCGGGCAAGGAGCGTGGAGCCTAGAGCCCGTGCCTTGAGCCCGTAGACTGAAAGTGACCCCATGAATGGAACATGACTGGAAATTGGAACTGACTCCGTGCCAAGAGCCTGGAGCCCGGAGCCTTTAGTCTTGAGCATGGAGCCCGCAGCCCGCAGCCCGTAGCCTGGACTTGGAGCCTTAAGCCAGGAGCATTGAGCCCTTAGCCTGGAGCCTTAACTCTGGAGTCTGGAGCAATGACCGCGGAGCATGGAGCCTTGAGCCATGAGCCTGGAGCCTTAAGCATGGAGTCTAAAGCCAGGAGCCTGGAGCCCTGAGCCTGGAGCCTGGAGCCTGGAGCCTGCAGCCTTGACTCTGGAGTCTTTAGCAATGACTGCGGAGCATGGAGCCTTGAGCCTGGAGCCTGAGCCAGGAGCCTGGAGCCCTGAGCCTGGAGCCTGAGCCTGGAGCCTGAAGCCAGGAGCACTGAGCCCTTAGCCTGGGAGCCTGGAGTCTAGACTCTGGAGTCTGGAACAATGACTGGAGCATGGAGCCTTGAGCCATGAGCCATGAGCCTGGAGCCTGGAGCCTGGAACCTGGAGCCTGGAGCCAAGAGCCTGAGCCCTGAGCCTGGAGCCCTGAGCCTGGAGCCTGGAGCCTGAGCCTGGAGCCTTAAGCCAAGAGCCTGGAGCCCTGAGCCTGGAGCCTGGAGCCTTGACCTGGAGTCTGAGCCCTGACACCAAAGCATGGAGCCTTGAGCCTGGAACTTACCCCGAGCCTGGAGCCTGGAGCCTGGAGCCAAGAGCTTTAAGCATGGCGCCATGAGGCGGGAGCCCGGAGCCCGGAGCCTGGTGACTTGAGCCTGGAACTGACCCTGAGCCTTGAGCTTGGAGCCTTGTCCCGGAGCATGGAAGTTACACCGTGCCTGGAGCCTTGGCTTGGAGCCTTAAGCCTGGAGCCTAGTGCTGGGAGCCTTGAGCCTGGAACGCGTAGAAACGAACCTGGACTATGGAGCCTGTAGCCTTGAACTTACCCCAAGCCCCAAAGTGGAGCCAAAACCTGGAGACTGGAATTAACTGACCCCATGCCAAGAGCCATGAGCCTGGAGCCTTTAGCCTTGAGCCTAGAGCCTTGAGCCTTGAGCCTTAGCCTGAAGCCAGAGCACTGAGCCCTTAGCCTGGAGCCTAGACTCTGGAGTCTGGAGCAATGACCGCGGAGCATGGCGCCTTGAGCCATGAGCCTGGAGTCGAAGCCAGGAGCCTGGAGCCCTGAGCCTGGAGCCCTGAGTTCTGAGCCTGAAGCCTTGACTCTGGAGTTTGGAGCCCTGACACCAAAGCATGGAGCCTTGAGCCATGAGCCTGGAGCCTGAAGCCAGGAGCCTGGAGCCCTGAGCCTGGAGCCCTAGCTTGGAGCCTGAAGCCTTGACTCTGGAGTTTTGGAGCCCTGACACCAAGCATTGAGCCTTGAGCCTGGAACTGACCCCTGAGCCTTTATCCCGGAGCCTGGAGCTCAAAGCATGGCGCCATGAGGCGGGAGCCCAAAGACCGGAGCCTGGTGACTTGAGCCTGGAACTGACCCTGAGCCTTGAGCTTGGAGCCTTGTGCCCGGAGTATGGAACTTCACCGTGCCTGGAGCCTTGAGCTTGGAGCCTTTAGCCTGGAGCCTAGTGCTGGGAGCCCTTGAGCCTGGAACGCGTAGAAACGAACCTGGTCTATGGAGCCTGTACGCCTGGAACTGACCCCAAGCCCCAAAGTGGAGCCAAAAACCTGGAGCATG